>NW_024387287.1:2412827-2638246 GCF_900408965.1 Simochromis diagramma | reverse complement strand
CTGTGTCCTAACACAACCAACTGATGGCAGCATAAGTTACCAAATACAGACATTTAAAATAATTGGATAAAACATATGTACCTTGGTTGGAAAGTACCGGCTTGTCTTGAACTCCTTGAGAAAAGCAGACATAAGGACAGTAGAGAAGAACAGGACCACGCACCAGAACAGGACGTCAGGGATGTACGGGCCATGGGGACCACAGGCGCTCCCCTCAAACTCCCCATGCAACATCTCGCACTCCTACTGACCCCAGAGGACACAGTGATGATGATGATGATGATGATGATGGCGGTGGTCGTGAGAAACAGGGTGTGAGCAGGAGAAGGAGGAAAGCAGGGATAATGATGCCAATAAAAAATGATTAGAGTTACAGTGGGGATAATGGCAATGATGGATGTCAGTGTCATTAATGAATTAGAAAATTCTGACTACCAAAAGTCAGACACATTCACTGCTCATTTTCTTTACTATCCCTGTAGTGCATGATTCATCACTTGCATACAGCAGAGGCCTCACCTGACTGCCACATCTAACATGTGTAGGAGTGGTGCAGCGCGCTGCCACCAGCGTGACTGATAAGTGACATCATTCCTTACACTGCATCTACACCCTCATTTTGCACAGCTAGATACCATAAAATACTGCCCACATGATCCTAATCCCTGCCTAGTCTTATTATGTTTATGTAACAAAGTAAGGGCTGAGTACAACACAACATGTGTGGTGTTATGTTTCATTGCTGAATGAACAGTTTCTGTCTAGGTCCGGCCTTTCTTCTCCTCTGCATCAGGCATTATTTTAGACATATACATATATATGTATGTATGCAAGTGTTTTGCTATAATTTTATTCTTACCGTGACCTCCAGCATGGTCCAGTTGACCTGCGAAGCAGTGATGTTTCTCTCCTCCCAGAAGTGCAGAGTCTCATTGCTGGGGTCCCTAGGTTCCACACAAGAACATCTATAGGAGGAGGATAAATAGATTCAATTTTCTTGAGTAAACACAACAGGCCAAGATAAATATACTCTATCTGCAGTTCATTAGCGGTGGCTGTGTATTTTGTGTATTTGTATTTAATATGTTCTGGCGCCACCTAGCAGAGAAGGCCATGATTTCTTCTTAAAAAAAAAAGAGCCTTTCTAGACCTTAAAGTCAACTAAAGGATTGAATGAAATTAATCTTTAGTCGCTTTTATATGACGTAGCAAAGCAAATGTAGAATACGACATTAATATCAATGTACAGCTTAAAATGGCTGAGATGTAACTGTACACATCCAAGCATACACAAATTATTTCCTATTGCCCAGCCCTCCACCACTGACCCTTGACCTAATATTAAAACGCATCAAACCCGTTGAATTTTTTAACTAAATGTGGTCATAAGTTACAAAATGAATATCATTCTCTATTAAAGACCTGAAACTAGAAAACCAAGAAAAGTGTTTACAGGTATCATAAATTCATTTAGAATAGATGTTTTCTTTGTACAGACTTCTACATATCTTAATGACCTTGTAGTACCATATCACCCCATTAGAACACTTCACTCTCAAACTGCAGCTTACTTGTTGTTCCTAGTGTATTTAAAAGTAGAATGGGAGGCAGAGCCTTCAGTTTTCAGGCCTCTCTTGTGTGGAACCAGCTTCCAGTTTGGATTCAGGAGACAGACACTATCTCTACTTTCAAGATTAGGCTTCAAACTTTCCTTTTTGCTAAAGCATATAGTTAGGGCTGGACCAGGTGACCCTGAATCCTCCCTTAGTTATGCTGCAATAGGTGTAGCAGCTGGGGGATTCCTATGAAGCATTGAGTATTTCCTCTTCAGTCACATTTCTCACTCACTATGTATTAATAGACCTCTCTGCACCAAATCATACTTGTCATTAATCTCTGTCTCTCTTCCACAGCATGTCTTTATCCTGTCTTCCCTTCTCTCACCCCAACGATTACAGCAGATGGCTGCCCATCCCTGAGCCTGGTTCTGCTGGAGGTTTCTTCCTGTTAAAGGGAGTTTTAACAGAAAAAGTGCTTGCTCATGATTGTTGGGTTTTTCTCTGTATGTATTATTGTAGGATCTACCTTACAATATGAAGTTACTTGAGGTGACCGTTGTTGTGATTTAGGGCTGTATAAATAAAATAAAACTGAAACTGAAAAGTGAAGCCATTTCAATTTCAAATGAAATTGAAATGGCTTCACTTTTCATACCTGGAACCTGGTTCATCTTTTAAATGATTCATCACATTAAATAAACTGTCTTCTAAGTCTAAAACTTGGTGAGATTGGTTCCTTGGATTTGTTATGTTTTTGTGATTGTTAGTGTTACACTAGAGTTTCTCAAGGTTAAAATGCTTAAGCCTCACTGAATGCTTGTTTCACTCATAATATGTCGTAAAAACACTGTGTGGAGTTGTTGGTAACATTTTTCTGAGCTTAACTCATTCTGCTGGCATTTATCGAAACTAAATGTCAGCCTACCCTGCTGTCCACTACACCAGAATAGAAACTCACAGAAGGAGCTTTTGGCCTGACATAGCCACTAGCCAGCTTAAAGCACGATGATCCATCCTGACACACACTCAACATGGGATTATTCATCATAAAGCACAATCCATGTCTGAAAAAAATGAACAGCATGCCCGAAACAGTGCTGTACCATCTGCCGTTTCTTGACACAGCAAAAGACTTGAGCACATGTGCTGAGTTAAGCACACCGTGCATGAGCTGTAACTAAAATGTACGTACGAGTACAACGTGAGTTTCTGAAGGTTGTTGTTCTTGTTGATGGGGTAATGCACCCCCAGGTGAAGTAGCTTCTCCAGGGCCTCATAGATGAAGATAATGCAGATCAGTGCAGCAAAAGCTTCCTCGGTGAAGCGTGTGATGTAACAGACAAGCGAGCTGGCATCCGTGGCTACCAGCAGCAGACAGAAGAAGGCTGTCCACAGGCCAATACAGGTCCTCAGGGAGAGGTAGGAGAGGCCGTATTCCCTGACGGACACAAAAAACACAGAAAAACATAGCAGTGGCAGAAAAGCAGGATACATAATTCAATATGACATTTCAACTGAAGCATAAAACACACACACACCTATCAAATAAACAGAAACATAATATATAAAAAAAGCACAAAGGTGTAGTGAATAGCCTACTTGCAGAACTTAAAGAGGATCTTCTCAAAGACAAGAACAGGCCCTGTGCTGCCCAGGATGGTGAGAGGCTGCCCAGCAAAAAGAGAGTAGGCTATTCCAGTCATGGAAGCCCCGAATAAGGATTCAATAGCACTCTGGAAACACACGCAATAATGCTCTGATTCATTTAGTCAAACACATGTTGTATTTGGAGTGTTCTAGTTTAAATCAGCATTTACTATCATATAAGCTATAACGCTAACTTTATCCTGTTCACACATGCAAGGAGCCAACAGGAAGTCAGACAACATAAGTGAGGCTTGCCTGGGGAAAAAAAGCCAAAGAGCTTTGTCAGTGCCTGTGTCCAATAAAAACCTTTGCTACACAGAAGCATCAGTAAAAGTCATCTTTAGAAACTGTTTTGAAACTGCTTTGGATATGTGTTAAAAATACATCTCACTGCATATAAAGAACATCTGTAGCTGTGCGCTTTTGGCCGGAAGCACCAATAAACTGGTCATTTATCCAATCTGACTATGGATAAATGGACTACCAGCACATAGCTGGAGATGCATGAATGTGATCTGGAGGATCCAACTGTCTCTCAAGGTAATATCATTTTTGTCATAAAACTAAATAAAGGAGGACATGTGAGCTTTGACCTGGTGATGGTGCTTAAAGAAAATTTTTGATGAGATCAAATCCTTCAAATTCCTTCATTCATCTACTGGTTTCAAAGGCTTTGAGTTTGATGCGGTGTGCAGATGATTGTGTATATTGTTCTTGAATGTAAAGAGATGCTTTTGGGGCGTGTTTATAAAGGCTTGAGAAAAAAATAACAATGATCTTACCACACGCCCCTCTGTAGCCTCACCCAAGAGTCCTCCAAAGGTGATCACAGGGGACATGCAGGCACAGTAGAGGAAGAGAAATGAGGCTAGACACTGCAGACTGACAGCGTCTGTGTAGTCAGAAAGGTAGTGAGAAGCCTTTCTTTTGACATCCAACATCAACCCACCACAAAACCTGTGGAGAAAATGGGATTTTATGAAAGAGCTGCACATACGCATAAAGGTAACAAAGAGCAACTTATCTTACATCTTATTGTAAGATATTGTAAGATTCATAAGAACATCAACATGCCTTTAAACAAGTTATTTTCAGGGCACCAACACTAAAATTACTGTAACTCCGTGCATCCATATGAGTGATTGTGTTGACTCATGGCTCTATCTTTGTATACTTTCAATCACAATGAGCAGGCTCTACTGCTGCTGTGGACTGGGATGGTGGGGAACAATCTGGAGGTGGTTGGTGTGGCAAGCGCGCAAGTTGGTGGGCTGTTGTTCTTATTTCAGGCTAAGCAGCCAGATAGCTGAGCCTGGGTTTCCAGCCAATCTTAGTTGGCATAAGAGTCTGTACCGCAGTATACCGCAGCTAAGCAGACGTACATCACTCACTCTTCTGCCGCTAAACCCTTCCTGGGTGCTGCACTCTCACTTATTCTTTCAAGCTTGGGTTAAAAAAATCCCTGATGGCAATAAATTGAATCATTTATTGTCATCAGGGATTTTTTCTGGGGCGATAACAAGATGATAATCTTCATTTTTAATCCCTTCTTTAAATCTCATCTAATCTCAAAAACAGTTTTGAAGGCATATGAAAGTAAAAACTAAATTCATATTTTGAGATCTCATGCTTATATTATCAGGTGTTCATTGCTGAGACTTCAGACTCATTAAAAAACTATTAATAAAATAAGGTAAATAAATAAAGCATGGGCCCTTGGCGGCTTGATTGCTGAAACTGGCTTTAGTTAGATGAAACATCATCCCTCTGGTGAGGAAGGAGTCCAAGGTATTGGCTACGTACAGTCGGCCTCTCCAGGATTCAGTGCCTATATGTTAGTCTTATCCCCAGGGGATGAGAGGTTTGCTTCCCTGAATTCTTGCATCAGTGCTTATACGTCCCATCTGATTTGACCTACAAGGATGTGACTGGGAGGATTGGCCTGCCCAACCTGAACCCAAATGGCCTTTTGTTGTTGGATTTCTACTAAACATAAGGGTTTCCAAAAGTGCACCAACACACTCTAAGACAAAATTGTAAGATGGACACATCCAGGAAGGAGTGCAGAAAGATGGACACATCCAGAAAGGACTACAGAAAGATGGACACATCCAGGAAGGAGTGCAGAAAGATGGACACAACTAGAAACGTATACAGAAAGATGGACACATCCAGGAAGGACTACAGAAAGATGGACACATCCAGGAAGGAGTGCAGAAAGATGGACACATCTAGGAAGGACTGCAGAAAGATGGACACATCCAGGAAGGACTACAGAAAGATGGACACATCCAGGAATAATTACAGAAAGATGGACACATCCAGGAAGGACTACAGAAAGATGGACACATCCAGGAAGGAGTGCAGAAAGGTGCAGGAAGCTTCCAATCTTCTTAAACAGCAGATGAAGAATTTTCTTTTGGTGGTGGTGGTCAAAGTCACAGCACACTATTTGTATGAGCTGATAATGAATTAGAACCTAAACAAAAGGTCTCAGTGTGGAATTGATGTATGAGGAATAATAGGCAAGTAGGGCACTGCCTCTTAAGAGAACTAAATTTACAGTTTGAGGACTGGAAGGAGGCTCACAGGCGACAGGAAGGTTCCAGGCACAAAAAGCAGTTTTGAGAGATCAGGGCTCTCAAAACACAGCAAATCATGATCTTTCTCTCTGACACTTACTTCCCAGTGCGCTGGAGCTCTGGGCCACCATGCCCTCCGTGCTCCCCAGACTCTCCAAGATCTGTCACTTCCGTTGGGAACTGGGGGAATCTTCCGCTTTTCCTGTGTGTTTAAGATCACTGTCAGTCAGCTGTCTGCTGCCCACATCACTATAACTCTTAGTTGGAATCAAATCTCCACCAAATAGACTGCATTTGGTACAATATAATTTTAAAAAGTCAAATAATTAAATTCTTATGGATCATATTCTGAGCTCATCAGTATAACAATCTAATTGCTCAGTGGTCTGTCATTAATCCACTGCAGGAGCCTAATGATAAAGAGAAATGGAAAACAATACCTGAAACAACATCTGTATTTTTTCAAAATGTTTCTTCTGTATGACTAAAAATTTCCCTTCAAGATGGCCTCTCTCTTTTCAGAGTAGACCAGAATAACTAATGGAGGGAAATAACTAATGCTTTGGAGAGGATTGAGAACAGAACCCTGGGGAGTCGCATCAACGCGCAGAGTACAACGCAGTAGAGATTAGAGGAGAACACAGATGTTTAAAAATTCTTGTCAGGCAGTAGGTCACAGAAGGGACTCACGGATATTTGTGAAAAAAAATCATTATGTGCACACAGACTTTAAAACTCTGCATAGGTGCTCGGATTAAAGTCCCAAAAAACTGTCATTTTTACTCACTGTTTACCTGGGAGGGCACATTTTTAGGGGGCTCTATTCTGATGGAGGGGTCCCACTCTCCTGGGGGTAACACTGTCACCTGATCCAGAAACTCGTCAATGCCTGCCACCAAGTCATTCCTGTCTTTGGCCTTGTAAGCAACATCATGGAAAATCTGCGGAGAGGCAGATTAAATATAACCTAATGAAATGTAAACTCATATAGCATACCAGCAATACAGTCAGCAAATTATTATTTATAACCTAACTTCATTCACAACAACAGCATCCAGTGAATCTACAGAGGAATAAGACACATTCATGCTCCAATTTCTGTTGTCTAATGTTTATTTTTTTTATCCAAAGAATATATGAAAAACAGTATCATTCTTGTTTGCACTGGCACGAAAGCAAATTATAGTGACACATTCAATCCATTTCCATATATGATGTAGGTTAACATCTCTGCCTTCTGTTTTCATGCATCCCAAAGGACTGCTGCCAACAGACAAGGGGAAAAAAGAGATAACATCTGGCTCAGATGATGGCATGTAACATTAGCTCATAGCTACACTGTGGGAAATCTCCTGTCAAGGTTTTCATGTCATAGTTTACTGATTCCCAAAGGCTTTTTGTTGTTGATGTTTTTCCTTGCTTTTTTGACATAAGTCAAAGGTCAGGCTCAGATATAGAAAAGCAACGCTGAAGTGGGTAGTTGGGCTTTATTTATTGAAGCTTCTCAACTCCCCAAGCTACACTAATATCACGTATAAGAACAGAAAGCAAATCTCACGTTGATTTTTCTAGGTTCAGGATACAAATGTGAGTATTTGACCCAGAATAACTAAGAAACCACCCAAGGATCATGGTATGTGTTAAGGCAGATTTGGAAAAAGACACTTACTCCATTACTGAGAACAACTTTAAGATGCTTTAGTTAACACTTTCCATTCCAATGACTTTAATCTTGACATCTTAAACTTGCAATGCATGATTTTCTAGAAAATGGATGGATGGATGGATGGATGGATGGATGCTTTTGTAAAATTATCCATGTAAAAAGCTTCTCCTACAGAGTGGTGAGCCTCAGCCCATCAAATATGTGATTCCTTGACTTAAAAGGCATGACAGTATGACAGCTAAAAACAAAAGACAAATGTGTGTATTATAAACATATTTGTAAAATGTTACAAAAAATGTTTGGAACAAAGCTTCCCACAAAATGCTCACAATGCAGTTTAGACGAATTGAAGTTTTAGAACACACAGCCATTTTTCCTCAGTCTGGCTGAACTTACACATTTATAATGTACATCAGACTCTTCAAAGAATTGTCTGAGACCTGAACCATTATAACTTGTTGTCAAAGGAGCTTGGAAAGAAAAGCGTCTGGACTTCTTTAAGTTGCTTGAAGACGTTTCACCTCTCATCCGAGAAGCTTCTTTTCATGAATGAAGCTTCTTCAGTTCTGAACTGAAGAAGCTCTCAGATGAGAGGTGAAACGTCTTCAAGCTATTTAAAGAAGTCCAGACGCTTTTCTTTCCAAGCTCTTGACTACGATGACCTGGATGACTGAGAACCTGTTTGATTTGAGAAATTGTTTATATCAATCAAAAATGAGCTAATGTTTTTCATTAGAGAGTAAGATGTTAAAATGTTGTAGTTTATGCAATTTTTGTTTTCTATTTTTTAACTGTAAAAAATAAAAATTGGTTCATGAGATTTGTAAACCATTTCATTCTGTTTTTATTCACATTTTACATAATATTCCAACTTTTTAGAATTGGGACTATCCTGATTGCAGTTTGCGTTCCTATTCCTACTCTACTGTATTTGATCAACTAAGGAGATAATGTTTATGATAATTAAATTAAACATTATTTCACATACACAAGCAATTCCACTTTAATAGTAAAAACCTATAATCTAGAAAGCTTTTTGCGTTTTATCTCACTGTGCCTAGAATCACTGCATGAGGAAAAATATCCTAAAACACAGCATTAAACACCTGCTACTTTCTTCAGATTCTTGCCTCACCTCATCAGTCATCAGTGTAGCAATAGACCGGCCAATTTCATGATACTGTGGACCTTTCCCCAGAGGGCCAAGCAAGATGAAAAGAAACCTGCACAAGACAAAGAACAAAAGGTTTTTGGTAAAAGTCAAATCCTTTTTTAATGAGAAATTCAAAGGTTAACCGGCTCATCTATCCAGCCTTCACACAGAATAAAGGAAGAAGGAGACAGAGGCAAGTTAAGGGCTTTGCCAACAATTTGTTTATTACCTGGTGGTGATGGGAACTTCAGCCAGGCCATTTAGCAGTACAGCAGGAGCTAGGCGGACAAAGGCCACCACAGGGCGCTCTAGGAATTCCAGCTCCCCTACCAGCACATTGGATGCCTCAGCACCAGGTGGGATTTCTTCATGAAGTGGAGGTCAATCTGTAAAAGAAAAAGAAAACCACCACATTATTATAAGTAAAAATGTTTATTGGTCTGCTTTAAAAACACAGTGATGTAGATGCAGTCGTACTGAACATCTTATAAATGAGAATCAACAACACAGCAAGAATCAGGCTCTGAGAAGAAAGAAGTACTCCTGTTAAATTCCACTCAGTTTCCCAGGGTAAGAAGGTTGTGATTTCGTATGTAACCCAGGCTTGGTTAAATATACAGCACTACTTATGTGTCCAGCTATCAATGCCCGTAGATAAACAGCAGGATCAGTGGTGGGTCTGGTAGCTAACCTTGCTGAAGTCAACAGTGCTGTTTTCTCGGCTGACGTCCTGTTTGCCCTCATTGTTGGCTGGCTGGGACTGAGGTGAGACTGTTTGCCCTGTCAGGTAGAGCAGGAAACCAACATCAGTTTTCACAGGGGCTCATCCTATCCCAATACCTCTTTCCCACACAAAGACAGAGATTTCCAGGGAGTGACTACAGGGTACAGTTACATTCTCTGAAAAAGGGTTACAGCACTGGTCCCTTTTGTTGTAGGTGCTGAGTCTTTATTGAGGACAAAAGGTTTGGCCCCAGTGATGAAACAAATAATATTGTACCCATTTTCAGAGTGTACCTGGTGAGTTAAAGCTCAATATATAAATTGTTGCTAGACCATTTAAAGAGAGTTTAAAATAAGGTGCAATCTTTAACTTCCAGTTCAGATTTATGTGCATCAGTTAACCAGTGCTCATTTAAAGCACCTTATTCGTTTTGTTTTATTTAAGTCAAAGATTTCACCTTGCAACTGTGGGCATTAATGAAAACAGTTAAAGAAAAAAGCTAAAAATATGCCTTGCTCAGAATGTCAACTCTTTAAGTGAGTGTGCTATGGTGCTGCTTTTAAAGGAGTTCCAGCAATGAAATGTATATCTGTTCGATACGACACTATAGCTAAGAAACTGTAGCTTTAATATGGAAACTAGTGTGGCTCACAGCTGGCTCCTGGCCTACAACACTCCCATCACCACATTTTGATAAAGCCCATTGATTAATGCGCTATACAATATTTATTTAATCTACAATTAACATATTAATTTGTAACATTTATAATCCAAGTTGTTTCACTGTTTCCAGCCTTTCCGACAAGGGAAGATAACAGCCTGTGGGCTTTGGACTCATTTTTAATAGACAGAAGTAACAATGATATTATGCTGAACTCCTCCTTTAAAGGAATCATTTTAGCATATCATTTATTCAAAAGCAGTGTCCGTGTTTTATTCAGTTGCCAAAAAGGAGCACAAGTGTATTTCCCAGCTTTTATAAAGAAATGTTTGAACATTTCTTTATAAAAGCTGATCCCCAAAAGCAGCAAAATAAAGACTAGTGAGCATTTACTGCAGTTAGTCATTACTGACTGTTTTTTAGAGTTGCTCTACAAGTTCTTATGGTTTCTGTTTAAGAAACATATTGATGACAGTGACAAGGAGGGGAGAGTATTATAGAAACTTTTGTGATTCTGCAGTTCAATTAAGTCTATTCCCAGATGTGGAAAAACTCACAAAACCGCAACAACGTAAACATTTCAACTCTTTATATTGCTTCACTTTGAAGCCTCAACAGTAGAAAAGCTGGAAGAACATTTTGACAGTGAGCCTTGGACAGGGAGAAAACTGCTTGAACTGAAGAATGTTGAGCTTTTCTTTTCTTTTTGTCATGATTATTAACCAGCCATATCCAACCAATCACAATGTTACTCTCCTATCCTTAGCACGTTCTTTTTATACCACTACTACTGTCTACAGACTTTCTAATCAGCCTACAGGATATCTTGTTGCCCGTGCAGATTTCCTGATGTGTGTCTTCCAGTAAGATGGGGCAGTAGCCTTGTGCAACTGCCTAAAGGACACTAAGACATGTGGTTTTGTTTTCACCAAAGACCATGTCTGGAGTCATGTGATCAAAGCCCCTGCTGGAGCTCAAAGGTGAAGAAGGAGTGGACAAGCATAACACACAAGAAACACGCTGCCTACAAGCCCTATAAGAAAAGGCCTTTCTGGGTGAAGTGCTCGTCAGGAGTGTTTTTTCAGGTGAACATTTAGGAGATTTTAAAGTGTGATAACAGAGGCCATTTACTGGGTAAGTTAAATATACGCATGCACACATGCATGCAAAATACAGCAGACAGGAAGAAAGACATACACAAACATGGAGAAACACAAACAAGAGGAGAAAATGAGATATCAAACAGCAGTAAAACAGCATGTCGAGAGGGATAATTATTGGATCGTCATGCAAAGGATAATAGCATTAAACAGAAACATACTGCATATATTTGTTTACAACATCAACACGTGAGTAGCTGAGGACATTACAGAGTACAGAAAAGCTTGCAGTCTCATCTACAGACAGGTGTATGTGTGGGTGTCCTGTACATGTTCTGTGCTCACCATTCTTGTCCATGGAGTGAGGCTCAGACTGCTTCTTGCCAATATCAGCAAAGGAGCGTACAATAGGGATGCGGTTGGCCAGTTTTTTGTGGTTTTGGTGATGGTGTTGTTTGAGAAGAGCCTCACGGATCTTTCTCCTGGCATCTTCACCTACAGGGCCAGATGCCTCATACTGATCCAGAACCATGTCTAGGGAAGAAAACACACACAAACGCCATTGTGTTTAACGCAATACCCCTTAAAATGGTTGAATTCACAAAGGCTACTGGTGTCCGGTGCTGTGTGGCAGCCAGCAATACTAAGCTGATTATTCCAACAAAAAATGACCTGATTTAATCGCACCAAACCAGGTTACATACAATAGATTTGTGCAGCAGAACAGTTTTTACCACAATCAGATAAAGCATTCAGTTTGAAGACCTCTAAATCTAAAACACGGTTTGAAGCAGATCAAATGGTCCTCTGTATTGTCCTTGTGGATGAACTTCTTCTGGCATATTATGGTGCATGCTAACCTGGACTCCACCCCAATAAAACCCATTAAATCGGTGATTTTAATAATTAAGAGACCCTAACCTTAATATACAAAAACAGGAAATGATGCAAAGATCACAAATTAATAAGCAGTTGCAAAATAAAATGTATAAAAGCCAATGGCAAATAGAAATTAAAATTATTTGCTTGAGTATAGGTTTAGAACTGAGAGTTGGATCAGTAAGCAGACTACAGTGAGGAGTTGTACCATGAAGGCCTGCTAAAAAAGAGTGTAATTGCTACACAACAACTTAAACTCAATTGGAGGTCATATCATGGTTATACAGCAACCTGTCATCTGGTTGGTTAAAAAGATGACAATCCATTTCCTAATCTTATCAATGTAGGAAAAATCCTAAAATTCCATTCAATTTTATTTATACAGCGTCAATTCACAACGACAACAGCGCTTTGTCGTTGTGGTAGACCCCACAATAATACATACATTAACCCAACAATAATATGACCCCCTATGAGCAAGCACTTTAGCAACAGTAGGAAGGAAAAACTCCCTTTTAATAAAAAGAAACCTCCGGCAGAACCAGGCTCAGGGAGGGGCGGCCATCTGCCAGGACCAAAACAGAGTAGTGCTGCTGGTGTAAATATCCCAAAGAGAATGAGATCAACAGATCATCAAAACGTCAAACCACTGAATGAACATTATATTACAACATATGGCATCTACAGCAGTATACCGTAAGCTACAATTAAAATTAAGGAAAGTTTCTTCATCCTTCATCCTGAGTAACCTCTGAACTGTGATGTGTTTGGTTACTGTAGATTTAAAGGTGCTGGTCAATGTGAAATGGAACGTGCCAGCTAGTCAAGCATTGTACAGTATAAATACTCCATCATTCTGTTTGCGCACAATGTGGGTAAACTGTTAGAGTGAGGATCAAGTCAAGCAGGCGGTTTCTATTGAGATGATTTAATGAATTTGCAGCTCAGTGCACCGCTCTCTCTGTTGATATGAATCAATGGAGCTCACTCAATAGTCTCTTTCTTGGTTTCATTTTTTTTTCAACAATCATTCAAAGAAGACAATATTTATTTAATTACACTTTGGATCTCTGTGCTTTAGCAAATAATGCTTTAGCAATTAACAGCTAAAATAATAAAAAAAAAATACATGTGATATGCTGTGAACAGTTGGGTTATGATCTTAGATTTAAATTATGTAATAGAGTTTAGCTGGCAGAGGTAAAGTGGTAGTAAGTTTCAGAGAGGTGTGGAGCAACAAAAGCTTTGGTACACAATTCTGAAACAAGGGACAGTCAGAAGAGCAAGTGAGGCTAAGCCTAGAGCATGTGGAGCATCTGGATCAGGAAAGGGTGGATTTGGTACTTAATCATGGATAGTGGCAGTGGCTGACATCAAGACATTCTATTGGTGGATGGAAAAGGCTAGCATGAAGCACAGCACAGAAGCAGAAGTCTGTGCAGGCATAGTAGCAGGAAGTAATATGCAAGCTGGGACAGCATATGCTGAGAGGCATAACCAAGTCACTGGGATATTGTACAGGAACATCTTTGCTGCATATGGATTAGAAATCCCCATGTCCCAATGGGACATGCCATCAAAAGTGGCTGAGAACACCAACACAAAGTTCCCGTGGGACTTCTAGTTCCAGACAGGAGCCAGCAACCAGACACAGAGGTGGCTGTCAAGGAGCAGAAGAGGGCAACTGTGTGGAAATCCCAATTGACAAGCAACATCAGAAAGAAGGAACATGAGAAAACTGTTGTACCAGAGACTGACAAAGTGTGGTCCAAAAATAGAGCTTGACACTGGGAGAGTGGCTCGAGTATATTAAGTACTTGAGCAAAGAAGCTTTCAAGAGAAACACCACGAAGAGCTTCACAACAAAAGCCAACATAAAAACAAAAAGTTAACCAAACACGAGTCTAAAGATGAGGTTTTAGCTGGGATTGTTTTTTTTTATTATGTTTTTATTATGTTTTTATTTTGAACAAATGTGCCTGCTGCATGTTTTTGTGCCATGAAGGTCGCATAAACCCTTTTAAAAATCACTTCATCTAGTGTTTACCTGCAATCTCTTCCAGTGAGTTTGCCCTCATATCCAGCATCACAGTGCCATTCATGATGCAGCTTCGAAGTTCAAAGAGACTGTGTAGAGACAGAGTGGCTACATAGGGTTTACTCCACCGCTCACCACCATCCTCAACGTCTTCCTCAAACTTAAGCCACCTGCAACCAAAAGAAAACACACAAAAAAATTCCTTGATTTTGCCTTGTATTTTCTTTTTAGTTTTGATGTGTACGTTATGTTTTATCACATTGCTAACTCATAGTCGTCTGGTCACATCATTTAATAAGCTTTTATTTAGATAGAAACAATTCAAAGTCTCAAGCACAACAGGGGAGAAAAAATACAAAGGCGCACCTTGCTGTCTCCTTCCATTCAGCATCCTCACCCTCCCTGAGGCAGATTTCGTCCAGCTCAGTGAACAGGGCGTGGGGGATGTGTTCCTCATCGCCATCCTCAGTCCCCAACAGAAACTGCACCCTCTGAGCTGGTGTGTCTGCTGCAGCAAGTTTGATAGGTGGAAGACAAGCACAGAAAAGAAGAAAAATGCCAAAGAAATTAAGAATTTGAGTACCACTGGAAGACATGGATTAGAAGCACATAACCCAGGTTCTGTAAAAATGTGTAATCTAAATCAGCATTTTAGAACCAAAACCTACTGTGTGATGGGGATTCTCTTCCATCCTCAGCTGTGGAATCCCTCTCTTTGGACCTCTTCCTGTGTCTGTGTCCATGGTGACGATGTCGTCGGTGCGACCTCCTGCCTAGAGGAACGTGAACCCCAATGTAGAGAGTGCGGTGACCTAGACAAAAGATGGAAAAAGATGAAGATTAGCTGTGTCCATCCATCCATCCATCTTCATCCGCTTTATCCGAGGCCGGGTCGCGGGGGCAGCAGCCTAAGCAAAGAGGCCCAGACCTCCCTCTCCCCAGCCACCTCCTCCAGCTTATCCGGGGGAACACCAAGGCGTTCCCAGGCCAGCCGAGAGATATAATCTCTCCAGCGTGTCCTGGGTCTGCCCCGGGGCCTCCTCCCGGTGGGACATGCCTGGAACACCTCACCCAGGAGGCGCCCAGGGGGCATCCTTGTCAGATGCCCGAACCACCTCAGCTGGCTCCTTTCAATGTGGAGCAGCAGCTGCTCTACTCTGAGCCCCTCCCGGATGGCCGAACTTCTCACCCTATCTCTAAGGGAGAGGCCAGCCACCCTTCGGAGGAAGCTCATTTCTGCCGCTTGTATCCGCGATCTCGTTCTTTCGGTCACTACCCACAGCTCGTGGCCATAGGTGAGGGTAGGGACGTAGATCGACCGGTAAATTGAGAGCTTCGCTTTTACACTCAGCTCCCTCTTCACCACGACGGACCGGTGCAGCGTCTGCATTACTGCAGCTGCAGCCCCAATCCGTCTGTCGATCTCCGGCTCCCTTCTCCCATCACTCGCGAACAAGACCCCGAGATACTTGAACTCCTCCACTTGGGGCAGGAACTCATCCCCGACCCGGAGTGGGCACTCCACCCTTTTCCAGCTGAGAACCATGGCCTCAGATTTGGAGGTGCTGATCCTCATTCCCGCTGCTTCACACTTGGCTGCGAACCGTTCCAGTGCGAGCTGGAGGCCCTCACCCGATGAAGCCAACAGAACCACATCATCCGCAAAAATCAGAGATGAGATTCTGAGGCCACCAAAGCGAAAGCCCTCCGCCACTTGGCTGCGCCTAGAAATCCTGTCCATAAAAATTATGAACAGAACCGGAGACAAAGGGCAGCCCTGGCGGAGCCCATCACCCACCGGGAACGAGTCCGACTTATTGCCGGCAATGCGAACCAAGCTCTTACAACGGTTGTATAGGGATCGAATGGCCCGTAGCAATGGGCCAGACGAATGGGCCATACTCCCGCAACACCTCCCACAGGACACCCCGAGGGACACGGTCGAATGCCTTCTCCAAGTCCACAAAACACATGTAGACTGGTTGGGCAAACTCCCATGCACCCTCAAGTATCCTCGAGAGGATAAAGAGCTGGTCCAGCGTTTCGCGACCAGGACGAAAACCGCATTGTTCCTCCTGTATCCGAGGTTCGACTAGCGGACAAACTCTCCTTTCCAGCACCCTGGCATAGACTTTCCCAGGGAGGCTGAGGAGTGTGATCCCCCTGTAGTTGGAACACACCCTCCGGTCCCCCTTCTTAAAGATGGGGACCACCACCCTGGTCTGCCAGTCCACAGGTACTACCCCTGATCTCCACGCAACATTGCAGAGGCGTGTCAACCAGGACAGCCCTACAACGTCCAGAGCCTTCAGGAACTCGGGGCGGACCTCATCAACACCAGGGGCTCTGCCACCAAGGAGTTGTTTAACTGCCTCAGTGACCTCGCCCCCGGAAATTGGCGGGTCATTCCCCTCATCCCCAGACTCTGCTTCCTCCTCGGAAGACGTGTCAGTGGGATTAAGGAGGTCCTCGAAGTATTCCTTCCACCGCCTGACAATTTTCTCAGTCGACGTCAGCAGCGCTCCGCCAGCACTATACACAGTGCAGGTAGAGCATCCTGAGATGCCTGACGGTTTGCCAGAATCTCTTCGAGGCAGTCCGAAAGTCTTTTTCCATGGCCTCTCCGAACTCCTCCCACACCCGAGTTTTTGCTTCAGCCACTGCCCGAGCCGCATTCCGCTTGGCCTGTCGATACCTGTCGGCTGCCTCCGGAGTCCCACAGGCTAACAAAGCCCGATAGGACTCCTTCTTCAGCATGATGGCTCCCTTCACCTCTGGTGTCCACCATTTGGTTCGGGGATTACCACCAGGCACCAACCACCTTGCGGCCGCAGCTCAATGCAGCAGCTTCGGCAATGGAGACGCTGAACATGGTCCATTCGAACTCAATGTCCCCAGTCTCCCTCGGAATGCTGTTGAAGCTCTGCCGGAAGTGTGCGTTGAAGATCTCGCGGACTGGGGCCTCTGCTAGACGTTCCCAGCACACCCTCACTACGCGTTTAGGTGCACCAGGTCTGTTCAGCGTCCTCCCCCGCCACCTGATCCAACTCACCACCAGGTGGTGATCAGTTGACAGCTCAGCCCCTCTCTTTACCCGAGTGTCCAGAACATATGGTCGCAGGTCTGGTGATACGATTACAAAATCGATCATCGACCTACGGCCTAGAGCGTCCCGGTGCCACGTGCACTTATGGACACTCTTATGTTCGAACAGAAGTCCAATAGCAAAGCACTGTTCGGGTTCAGATCAGGGAGGCCGTTCCTCCCAATCACGCCCCTCCAGGTCTCCAGGTGGAGCACCCCCCCCACCCCCCCACCCCCCAGGGACTCTAAGAAGGCTGGGTACTCCGAACTGCCACTCGGCGCATAAGCGCAGATGACAGTCAGGACCCGTTCCCCGACCCTAAGGCGCAGGGAACAAACCCTCTCATCCACCGGGAAAAACCCCAACGTACTGGCAGCAAGCCGAGGGGATATTAAAATACCCACCCCAGCCCGCCGCCTCTCACCAGGGGCAACTCCAGACTGAGACAGAGTCCAGCCCCTCTCCAGGAGACTGGTTCCAGAGCCCAAGCCATGCGTAGAGGTGAGCCTGACTATATCTAGCCGGTACCTCAACCTCACGCACTAACTCAGGCTCCTTCCCCACCAGAGAGGTGACATTCCATGTCCCTATTGCCAGTCTTGGCAGCCGGGGGTCAGTCCGCCAGGGCCTCCGCTCCTGGCCGCCACCCGGCCACACAATGCACCCGACCCCTATGTCGCCTCCTGCGGGTGGTGGGCCTGCGGGAGGATGGGCCCATGTCTCCTCTTCGGGCTGGCCGGGCCCCAAGATTAGCTGTGTCATTGATCTAAAATTTTACAGACCTAATTGGTGAGTCACTCACCAGTGACTCATACGCAGGAATACTGCCAATGTGGGATGTGGCAAGATTAAGAAGTAGCTCAGTAAAAGCCCAAAATGTCACAAGTTAATTCTTAGAGACAAACTTTTATTTATCAAGAAATGTCCTGATTATTTCAGTGAATGTTTTTAATTATTCATGTAAAATCTGTATTATCTTTTCAAAATCAAAATGCAAAATAAAACAGCTGGGTTGCATTGTGCAGTCTTACATTACTCTATAACTGCCTAACCAAACACTTTTACCATCTGGGTAAACTAATTATTATATATTATATTATATTTAAACGTGGCAGAAATTTTATTAATGTTGTTAGATCCCTGGCACAAACTGGGGGTACGTACCTCCTGTGGAAATAAGCTAGTATCATTAGCATGATAACTGGTGACAGAGGTCACCCATACAGATAAATAAAACAAAAGACCTGGTGTAGAAATACAAAGAAATGGGACTGAGCACAATCCGTTGTGGTACTCCAGTGAAAAAGAAACATCCTTTAGCCTTTAGGCCACCCGTATTTCGAGTCATTTGCTGTAAACTTTGTGGAAAACCTGTAAATATTATGTTACCTAAACTTTTTCTACAGGTGAAACACGTTGCTACTGTGTTAGAACACTTAAACCCCCGCGGAGCCATCATTTTGCGTTTCTACCTATAAAACCCGGAGAGCAGTCAAATGGTGTAAGTGGAAGCTAAACTGGCTAGTCATTCATATGTATATTAGGCTGTTAAGTAGGAATTCTGGAGGGAGGGGAGTGGGGGAGTGGAGTGTTACAGTTTGCCATCTTAGGGAGAAATCAACACACATGGGTGTAGGTCCTTTGTTGCTGACATTTATTGATAAAAACAGTACAGTACAAAAAACCAACCATTTGTACACATATGTACAAATAATAATAAAAAGTGAGTGAGTGAGTACATTTCTACATTTTCAAGCAATCACTCACAGTCCTGGCACTGCATGGTATCTGTCGTCTGCATTTACCACATGTATATCTGTAGCAGTGAACACATTGCAAAGTGGCCTGATTTCTCTTGCATTTGTGTTTGACCTGACACGTGGCTCGTTGTTTTGTTGTAAAGGGTGGCAGTGCTTGGCTTCCTTTTGGTAGTGGAGCATTGACCAGTCGTCCATTGTGGCATCAATGTGATCACACCTTGTTTTGTTGTAAAGGGTGGCAGGGCTTGGCTTCCTTTTGGTAGTGGAGCATTGACCAGTCGTCCATTTGTGCATCAATGTGATCACACCTTGTTTTTTTGTAAAGGGTGGCAGGGCTTGGCTTCCTTTTGGTAGTGGAGCATTGACCAGTCGTCCATTGTGGCATCAATGTGATCACACCTTGTTTTTGTTGTAAAGGGTGGCAGGGCTTGGCTTCCTTTTGGTAGTGGAGCATTGACCGTCGTCCATTGTGGCATCAATGGGATCAACACCTGTGTTTTGTTGTAAAGGGTGGCACAGGGCTGTTGGCCATGGAGCCAGTCGTCCGTGGCATCAATGGTGGCCGGGCTTGGCTTCCTTTTGTAGTGAGAGCATTGAAGTCGTCCATGGGCATCAATGTGATCACACCTTGTTTTGTTGTAAAGGGTGGCAGGGCTTGGCTTCCTTTGTAGTGAGCATGCACCAATCCATGTGGCATCGACACAACCTGTTTTGTGTAAAGGGTGGCGAGTGGCATTGACCAGCTCCATTTTGGATCGTGTTGTGAAAGGGGGCAGGGCTTGCTTCCTTTTGGATGGAGCATGACCAGTCGTCCATTGTGGCAATCAATTGTGATCACACCTTGTTTTGTTGTAAAGGGTGGCAGGGCTTGGCTTCCTTTTGGTAGTGGAGCATTGACCAGTCGTCCATTGTGGCATCAATGTGATCACACGTGTTTTGTTGTAAAGGGTGGCAGGCTTGGCCCTTGTGGTGGAGCATGACAATCGTGCCATTGGCACCCCCTTGTTTTGTTGTAAAGGGGGCAGCTGGCTTCTTTTGGGAGTGGAGCATGACCAGTCGTCCATTGGGCATCATGTGATCACACCTTTTGTTGTAAAGGGTGGCAGGGCTTTGGCTTCCTTTTGGTATGGAGCATTGACCAGTCGTCCATCAATGTGAGCACCCATGTTTTTTTGAAGGGTGGCAGGCTTGAGTTGACCACGTCCATTGTGGCATCATGTGATCGTTTTTGTTGTAAAGGGTGGCAGGGCTTGGCTTCCTTTTGGTAGCTGAGCATTGATCACGGAAGCCAAGCCCTATATATATGATACAATCTCACTGCACTTCGCCTAATCCTTCATTGCCCTGAAGAATTCTGTGGTGTACGGACCTCCTCTCCAAGGAAAGAAAATGCAGAGAAGACTCACCACTCAGCAGGCCTTGGAAATGATCCTGAGGGAAGTCGACCCTTGTGACTCAGATGGTGAAGACTTACAAGTTCAGCCAGATTCGGACTCAGAGCTGTCTGATCAGTCTTCCGGTTAGTTTCATTTCATGTTATTTCCTTTTTCATTTCAAACAAGTAAGTGGATGTAGTTAGTAAGTAAGATATTTCAGACATTATTCTGATACAGAGGAGGAGATACTGGAATTATAATTAGTATCTATGCATGCATTTGTGATTTTGTTTGACCTTCCCATTTTGCTCACAATTTGAATTTGTTCACACTGCAGATGAGGAGACTGCTTCTCCACCGAAAAAGAGACCTTGTTTGGGGACTGAGACAGCGAAAGATGGCACAGTGTGGCGTGACGAACATGTGGGGACCTGTCTCCCTTTCACCCCAATAGAAGTGTACGCTGCAGATGGAGAGCCAACGGCTAAGGCCAGGAGAAGTATCTCGAGTCGCCTTCAGAGCTTCCTGTGTTTCATCACTCTTGACATGCTTCGTAGCATTCAAGAATGGACTATTCAACATGCACAGCAAACGGAGCATGTTCATTGGTTCATGGACCTCCCTGAACTAATGGCATTTATTGCAATTGTGATCTTGCGGGGGGTTTACAGGGTTCCATCTGTAAATGACTGCTGGTCAGCAAACCTGGGAAACCCAGAGATAATTGGAACTATGGCACGAAACCGCTTCCAAAACATCATGCAACACCTACGCTTTGATGACAAGTCCACCCGCTGTGATCGAGCAAAGACTGACAAGTTTGCTGCAATTTCCAGTGTGTGGGGATCATTTGTCACCAACTGCATCACGTGTTACAACCCTGGTCTACATATCACCGTTGATGAACAGCTTTTCCCATCAAAGACTCGGTGCTGTTTCCTGCAGTATATTGCAAGTAAACCTGACAAGTTTGGGATCAAATTTTGGGTGGCTTGCGACCTAAAATCCAAGTACATTTGCAATGTCTTCCCATATCTTGGCAAGGACCCCAATCGTCCCACTGGGGAGAGACTTTCTGAAAATGTAGTAATGAGGCTGATGGAACCATTCCTAGACAAGGGCAGAAATGTTACCACGGACAATTTTTTCACATCGCTTTCACTTGCACAAAAACTTCTTAGACGGAAAACCACCATCCTCGGCACAGTCAACAGGATTCGCAGGGAAATTCCTCAATCCACTAGACAGACAGATCGCAATGAATTCACCACTCAGGTATGTTACAGGTCTTTTGTGGTTCTATGTTTATGTGTTTCATTGTGTGTAAAAGGGCTATGGAAATAACAATTTATCTTATTTCTTAGGTGTTTTCAACCTCTGCTGCCACGCTGACGGCGTATGCGGCCAAACGGAAGAAGACAGTCTATATTCTTAGCAGCATGCACAGCGTGGTTCAGACTGATAACACCACCAAAAGGAAGCCAAACACTGTCACCCTTTACAACAAAACAAAGTGTGGCGTGGATGTGATGGACCAGATGGTTCGGGAGTACACTGTCCGCAAAGGAACACGGCGCTGGCCAGTCGCCGTGTTTTATAACATGATTGACATGGCAGCACTGAATGCACATGTGCTGTATCAAGCATGCACCGGGACGAAGGAAAGACGGGTGGACTTCCTGGTGGCGCTTGCAACAGAGTTGGCTAACTCTCATGTAGCTGGGAAGAAGGCAAGAAAAGAACAGTTGCTTCAGGCACAACCCTCCAAACCTAGCCCTGGGAAAAGAGCCACGTGTCAGGTCAAACACAAATGCAAGAGAAATCAGGCCACTGAGCGATGTGTTCGCTGCTACAGATACACATGTGGTAAATGCAGACTACAGATATGGCAGTGCCAGGATTGTGAGTGATTGCTGAAAATGTTGAATTGTTTGTACTCACTCACTTTTTATTATTATTTGTAAATATGTGTACAAATGGTTGGTTTTTTGTACTTTTTATCAATAAATCTCAGCAACAAAGGACCTACACCCATGTGTGTTGATTTCTCCCTAAGATGGCAAACGGAAACACTCCAAGTTGGTGACTTTTGGAGATTTATTTCCCTGGATGATTGAGAATGCATCAAGAAGTTCACAGCTTTTAGCAGCTCCCCCACCCCCTCAATCACACACCCCCACTCCCCTCCCTCCAGAATTCCTACTTAACAGCCTAATATACATATGAATGACTAGCCAGTTTAGCTTCCACTTCCACCATTTGACTGTCTCTCCGGGTTTTATAGGTAGAAACGCAAAATAATGTTGCGTGGGGGTTTAGGTAGGTAGGTAGAAGCCTGGGGATGCCAGTGGTATCTGCTCCGCGAGTGCGCACTGAGCTGCCTGCGCATCCGCATCTGGCGGGATGTACACAGCGGCCAGGATGAATGAAGCAAACTCCCGCGGAGAATAAAACGGTTTGCAGTGAATAAAAAGGTATTCCAGAGAGGAAGAGCAGTGCTGAGCAATCACTGTTACATCTGTGCACCAGCCACTATTAATGTAGAAGCAGACACCTCCACCTTTGGTCTTACCAGAGAGAGAGGCCTGCCGGTCCGCGCACAGCAGCATGCTACTTGATAATGAATATGCTAGGTCCATATATGGATCCACAGCCTCCAGAGTTACTGCACCCAGCTGTCACAATTCTAACCATCTCTCAGAGTCACCTAGCATTTCAGCTATGAGGGCGGAAGCGGCTGCTCAGCTGGCTGCAAAGAGAGCCGAAATTGATATGGAAGCTGCCATCGAAGCGCAACGTCAGCAGTTGAGAAAACTTGAAAATCAGAGGGACATTGATGTAATTCAGGCAAAGCTAAATGTCTACACTGAAGAAGAGGGAAGGGATGGGACACGCAGTCCTCCATTCAGCAAAGTGAGTGATGCACACCCCTTCGCTCACCACATCCCAGATCAAGAACGGCAGGTTGTGCAAAACGAGACATCATTGGTCCAATCGCTACAAGAGTCATTAGCTCTCACTCGCTTGCCAACTCCAGAACCTTCTGTATTCTCGGGCGATCCTCTGAAGTTTACAGAATGGAGCATAAGCTTCAAAGCCCTCATAGAGACGATGCTCTGACCCTGCAGACAGGCTATTCTACCTGCAAAATTACATAGCAGGTGAGGCAAAATCCTCTCTTGAAGGCAGCTTCTACAGAAAAGATGAAGAAGCCTATCAACAAGCATGGGATAGGTTAAATGCTAGATATGGCCATACCTTTGTAGTGCAGCGGGCTTTCAGAGATAAGCTAAATGTGTGGCCGAAGATTGGTGGAAAGGAATATCTCAAGTTAAGAGAGTTCAGTGATTTCCTCCAAACATGTAGTAATGCCATGCCTCACGTAAAGGGCTTACAGGTTCTTAACGACTGTGAGGATAATCAGAAAATACTAGTCAAGCTTCCTGATTGGGTGACATCTAGATGGAACCGTTATATCACAGAGCAGCTAGATTGGGTCAACGACTATCCAAGCTTTCATGAGTTTGCTTCCTTTATCTCTAAGGAGTCACGCATCGCATGCAATCCAGTGTCATCCTTACATGCCTTAAGGCACTCTGCAGAGGCACCACCAAGAGAGATGAAGCGTTCAAAAGCAAACACGTTTGCCACAAATGTGAAACCCCCAATTCCATCAAGCTCCACCGCCAAATCTGACCCTGGTGAAATCAAGTTGGGAGATGCAGGGAAACCAAAGAAATGGACCACACCAACACAAAATTCCAATAATGGCCAGTGCATTTGCTGTAGTGAGAACCATTCCATACATAAATGCAAGAGGCTTATGGACATGTCTGTAGAGGATAAGAAAAAATGCATACTTGAAAATAAGTTGTGTTTTGCATGTCTAAGAAGGGGTCACAATTCTAAAGACTGTAGGAACAGGGCCATGTGTGGCATATGCAGAAAGAGTCACCCAAAGCCATTGCATGAAGATCGTTCTACAGCAGCATCAACACAAGGCACAGTTGAAGAAAGTACGTCGTCATTATCATGTTGTGTGAGTGGAGGTGAAGGTGGGAGTACATCAATGATAGTCCCAGTGTGGATCTCAACACTTAGTGCTCCGGACACTGAAACCCTAGTGTATGCACTATTGGACACTCAAAGCAGTCACACATTTGTTGATCAGGAGGTGTGCGAAAAGCTACAAGCAACAATGGAACCAGTGAAACTTAAACTTTCCACCATGATGGGGAGAGACTCAGTCGTGAAGAGTCAAAGAGTATGCAAGCTCAAAGTTAGAGGATTTTCCTCTAATGTTTCCATCAGTTTGCCTCCAGCCTACACAAGGGACTTCATTCCTCTTGACCGCACACATATTCCCACTTGCCAGACAGCCAACAAATGGAAACACCTTGTAAGCATGGCCCAGGAGATACCCCCGTTGATGGACTGTGGTGCTGGATTGTTGATTGGATACGACTGCTCCAGAGCGTTAATTCCAAGAAGGGTCGTCACTGGGGATGACTATGAGCCTTATGCTATTGAGACGGATCTTGGTTGGAGCATTGTGGGAAGCGCACCACAGCGTGTGCAGGCTAAAGATGTGACTGGTTTTTGCCATCGAGTGTCTGTCAGAGAGGTGCCACCCATAACACCATTTGCTGTCATCAAGGCCCTGGAGTCTGATTTTGCAGACACAAAACCTGGTGACAGAAGCATATCTCAAGAAGATATTTGCTTCCTGCAGATCTTGAAAGACAGAATCCAACAAAATAAGGATGGTCACCTGGAGATGCCTCTCCCTTTCAAAGCACGTCCGCATCTCCCAGACAACAAAAGGCTGGCGTTAGTACGGCTGAAGCATCTAAAGAGGAAGCTGGACAGAGATCCCAAATTCAAAATAGATTACGTGAGATTTATGGAAGGTGTCTTCAAGGATGGAGATACTGAGAAAGTGGAAAACCAAGCAGAGCTGGGGAAAGTCTGGTATATCCCACATCAAGGAGTTTACCACCCCAGAAAACCAGGCAAAATCAGAGTGGTTTTCGACTGCTCTGCAAGGTATGAAGGCACCTTCTTAAACGACAATCTGCTAACAGGACCTGACCTCACAAATAGCTTCCGTAAATATCCCATCGCAGTCATGTGTGATGTGGAGAAAATGTTCCACAGGTTTCATGTGAGCGAGAATGATAGAGACTACCTGCGGTTTCTCTGGTGGGAAAATGGAGACACAAACTCTGAACCCAGAGAGTACCGCATGAAGGTTCACCTGTTTGGAGCATCATCCTCCCCTGGCTGCGCCAATTATGGCATGAAACACCTTGCCAGCCAATGTGAGAAAGAGTACCCCTCCGCAGACAGCTTCATCCAGAAACATTTCTATGTCGACGATGGTCTCATAAGTGTAGAGTCGGTGGGTAAGGCAATTGAACTGGTCAAAGAAGCCCAAGCCGTGTGTGCCAAAGGAAAGCTGCACCTTCACAAATTTCTCTCCAACAGCCGAGAGGTCCTTGACTCTGTCGATGTTGCAGAGCGTGCTACGGAGGTAAAGAATGTTGATCTTAATCACGATGATTTACCAGTTCAAAGAGTGCTAGGTATAAGGTGGAACATTGAAAATGATAGCTTCTCCTTCAAGGTGTCACTTGAGGAGAAACCAGCAACGCGCCGAGTGATTCTCTCAATTGTGGCCTCCTTGTATGACCCTTTGGGGTTTCTAGCCCCAGTCATTCTTGAAGGGAAAAGAGTGCTGCAGGAGATGTGTCAGAGAGGCACAGGGTGGGATGAGCCACTACCCAAAGGCTTGAAGTTAAGGTGGGAGACTTGGATGAAGGATCTGGAGAACCTGGAAAGAATTGAAATTCAAAGATGCTTCATACCTGACAGCCTTGGCGAGATTCAAAGAGCCGAGCTTCATCATTTCTCTGATGCAAGCAGTCAAGGGTATGGCCAGTGCTCTTACATCAGAGTGGTAAGCAGAGAAAGGGTATGCTGCTCCTTGGTCATGGGCAAGGCGAGGGTTGCACCAACCAAAATAGTTACCATACCGAGACTTGAGTTAACTGCAGCAGTAACCTCGGCATCTGTGAGCAGCATGTTAAGAGAGGAGCTAGAACTCAAGATTGATGACGAATATTTTTGGACAGACTCAAAGGTAGTGCTTGGTTACATCAATAATGAAGCAAGAAGGTTCCATGTGTTCGTGGCAAACCGCGTGCAGAGAATTCGAGAAACCACCGATGCACGGAAATGGTACTATGTTGATACAGGAGAAAACCCTGCTGATCATGCCTCGAGAGGCCTCAAAGTAGCTGACCTCATCAAGTCAAATTGGTTCTCTGGTCCCAGCTTTCTATGGGAAAGAGAGATAGCCACAAAACAGGCTACTTCAGATTTGCTGGTGGGAGACCCAGAGGTGAGGACTACTCAGGTGTTGAAGATTGATGTAGCAAGGCAGTTTGACATCCAGAAGCATCTGCTGCGGTTGTCAAGATGGACTACAGCTGTCAACATCATTGCTCGTATCCAGCGGCTGGCAAAGAGGATCAGGACCGCTGAGCCTTTAAGCGTGGAAGAGAGAAAGAAAGCTGCACAGACTCTCGTCAAGCTTGCACAACAAGATGCTTTTCAAGAGGAGTTAAACACACTCAGCCAGAAACTAGGAAGGCTGCCTTGCAACCACCAACTCTTTCAGCTTGACCCATTCCTCCAAGATGGCATAATGAGAGTAGGAGGAAGACTGAGGAAGGCATCTGTGCCTCTCGAGTTAAGACACCCAGTGATCCTTCCTAAAGATGGTGCTGTTACAAACCTCATCATTGCACACCATCATACCAAGATACAACACCAAGGCAGAGGACAAACCCTCAATGCACTGAGAGCCAATGGTTACTGGATCGCTGGTGGAAGTAAGGCTGTAGCCCAATACATCAGGCAGTGCGTACAGTGCAGGAGAGCCCGCGCGCCACCAGAGGAGCAACGGATGGCAGATCTACCTAGTGACCGTGTTGATCCCACACCACCATTCACTTATTGTGGTATGGACTGCTTTGGTCCTTTTCACACCAAACAAGGTCGCAAAGATCAAAAACGGTACGGCCTTCTCTTCACATGTTTTTGCTCAAGGGCAGTGCATATAGAGATGTTGGAGGATTTGACGACTGACGCGTTCATCAATGCTTTGCGCTGCTTCATTGCCCTTCGTGGAGCTGTTAGGCACATTAGGTCCGATCAGGGAACTAACTTTATGGGGGCAAGAAACGAGATGGCAAAGGCTCTGAAAGAACTTGATAAGGAAAGAGTGACTGCATACCTAGCAGAAAATCAGTGCGACTTCCAGATGAATACGCCCCATAGAATACGCATGGGAGCGTCAAATCCGGACAGTGAGAAGCGTACTGAGCACGGTCCTTGCCTGCAGTGTGGGAAGGTTGGATGATGCTTCATTGAGGACATTCCTTTATGAAGCTATGTGCATCGTGAATAACCGCCCAGTCACTGTTGATAACATCAATGACCCCAAAAGCTTGGAGCCACTCACACCGAACCACTTGATCACCATGAAATCCTCAGTCCCACTTCCACCTCCAGGTAAATTTGTCAAGGAGGACCTGTATGCTAAGAAACGGTGGAGAAGGATCCAGTATCTGACTGAGCAATTTTGGCACAGATGGAGAAAGGAATACCTGGCCAATATTGCTCTGAGACAGCGATGGCATACACCAAGACGTAATGTGGAGGTGGGTGACATTGTGATTCTCAAAGAGGAAAATGTTCCTCGCAATGAATGGAAACTCGCTAGGGTCGTGGAAGCACATGAGGATGATGATGGACTTGTACGGAAGGTGACAATCCAGACTGGTGATCGGAAGTTAGGAAAGGGAGGCGAACGCCTCGTCCAACCCTCAATCATTCAGGGACCCATTCAGAAATTAGTGGTCCTGGTGAAAAACAGCTAAAATGGGGAAAATGTCATTCATTGATTAGATTTCCCTTCTAAAATAGAAGTTGTCATTATGCTGTACTTCATGCACATGTTATGGAGATGTAAAATCTACTGTTCATATTGTTGAATTCATTTGTTGAGAAAAGAATATTGTTTATGTCAATGCAAGAATGTTTCAAAACAACAACATGGTGCTTGGGAATTACCATTGATATAATGAGCAATGCAAGTGTATTTACGTTTACAATTGTAATAATCAAAGGTAATTGGTGGGAGTGTAGCTGACGCTGAAATGTTTGTGTGGGTTGCCATGACAACACCAAAGTGAATCTGAGATCGTTATTGTTTTCTATTTGTTTTCTTTATTTGTTTCTCATGCTTGTGTACATTTGCAGTAGGAAAGATAATCTATGAATCCAGTGATATATCCTTCTTATAAGAAATGTTTCTGTTAAAATATTATTGTGAAGTAGTCACTTCCTGTGAGTTGCAGGAACCGGAAGTTGTGCGCGGGAGAGACAAGACAGAACGGTAACACGGCGGACTTTTCAGAATGTACAACTTTTCTACTGCTGGTTTTACAAGGCGTACACGGTAAAAATCATTATGCTGTTATTTGTTTAACACTTGTGCACTTTATGAAAGGAAATAAGTGGCTGAGATGAATATCATATGTGCTTGCAAAGAAAAGCGTCTGGACTTCTTTAAGTTGCTTGAAGACGTTTCACCTCTCATCCGAGAAGCTTCTTCAGTTCTAAGGTCAAATGGTGGAGAGTCCCAGATATAACCTAGTGGGAGTAACCCCCCACAGAGGGACAAAAGGACCCCCTGATGATCCTCTAATTGCCTGAGCCAAGGTGTGAAACTGGGTGTGGGTCCCAATCAGCCAGAGTTTCGGGTGTGTTCATTGTGAAACCTGGCCCCACCTTATCATGCGAATTCCTGAGGTCAGATGGCCCAGGATGTGAGTGGGCGTTAAGGCGTCTGGGAAGGGATCTCAAAACTGGATTATAGATCTATAATCCAGTTTTGAGATCCCTTCCATTCAAATGAATTGAAAGCGCAAGAAACGCACTGTCTTGACGAAATAAAGCGTTTTTGTACAACTTCATATAAATAGCTGTAACTTTTGATAGAAGACTCAGAAACACATATTTATGGCTTTATCTTATAGACTTCAATATCCCCGTGCTGGGCAAACAGGTTTTGCAGCTGTTTGAGCTAAGATTTTAAAGTTATTCACATAATGAAAACCTATACTTTGTTTCGGGCGAGTTCCCCATTCAAATGCATGTAATCGCAAGAAACGCACTGTCTAGACGAAATAAAGCGTTTTTGTACAACTTGTGGTGAAATGTAGACGGCCTCAGTCAGTAGCACAGGCCCTGTTTTAATGTGGATGGCCTCATCTAACAACACTGTCCATGGCATCACAGGGAGCACTGGCCGTGGTGAAATGTGGATGCATCAGCAACTAGCAGAGGCCCTTGTGTATTGTGGATCGCATCAGCTATCAACACAAGCCCTGGTGAAATGTGGATGGCATCAGCCAGCAACGCAGGCTCTGGTGAAATGTAGATGGCCTGAGCCAACAGCACATGTCCCGGTTAAATTTAGCTGGCCTCAAAGGAAGCAATGGCCCTGCTGTAATGTGGATGGTATAAGCCAGCATCACAGGCCCTGGTGTGGTGAAGATGGCCTCACATGGAGCACTGGCTGTGGTGAAATGTGGATCGTATTGGTCAGCACCACAGGCCCTGGTGTAATGTGGATGGTATCAGCCAGCAGCACATGGCCTGGTGTGCCGTAGATGGCCTTAGATACAGTGGGGCAAAAAAGTATTTAGTCAGCCACCGATTGTGCAAGTTCCCCCACTTAAAATGATGACAGAGGTCAGTAATTTGCACCAGAGGTACACTTCAACTGTGAGAGACAGAATGTGAAAAAAAAATCCATGAATTCACATAGTAGGATTTGTAAAGAATTTATTCGTAAATTAGGGTGGAAAATAAGTATTTGGTCACCTCAAACAAGGAAAATCTCTGGCTCTCACAGACCTGTAACGTCTTCTGTAAGAAGCTTTTCTGTCCCCCACTCGTTACCTGTATGAATGGCACCTGTTTGAACTCATCATCTGTATAAAAGACACCTGTCCACAGCTTCAAACAGTCAGACTCCAAACGCCGCCATGGCCAAGACCAAAGAGCTTTCGAAGGACACCAGGAAAAGTATTGTAGACCTGCACCAGACTGGGAAGAGTGAAACTACAATAGGCAAGCAGCTTGGTGTGAAAAAATCAACCGTGGGAGCAATCATCAGAAAATGGAAGACATACAAGACCACTGATAATCTCCCTCGATCTGGGGCTCCACGCAAGATCTCATCCCGTGGGGTCAAAATGATCATGAGAACGGTGAGCAAAGATCCCAGAACCACACGGGGGGACCTGGTGAATGACCTGCAGAGAGCTGGGACCAAAGTAACAAAGGTCACCATCAGTAACACACTACAACGGCAGGGAATCAAATCCCGCAGTGCCAGACGTGTTCCGCTGCTGAAGCCAGTGCATGTCCAGGCCCGTCTGAAGTTTGCCAGAGAGCACATGGATGATACAGCAGAGGATTGGGAGAATGTCATGTGGTCAGATGAAACCAAAGTAGAACTTTTTGGTATGAACTCAACTCGTCGTGTTTGGAGGAAGACGAATACTGAGTTGCATCCCAAGAACACCATACCTACTGTGAAGCATGGGGGTGGAAACATCATGCTATGGGGCTGTTTTTCTGCCAAGGGGACAGGACGACTAATCCGTGTTAAGGACAGAATGAATGGGGCCATGTATCGTGAGATTTTGAGCCAAAACCTCCTTCCATCAGTGAGAACTTTGAAGATGAAACGAGGCTGGGTCTTCCAACATGACAATGATCCAAAACAAACCGCCCGGGCAACAAAGGAGTGGCTCCGTAAGAAGCATTTGAAAGTCCTGGAGTGGCCTAGCCAGTCTCCAGACCTCAACCCCATAGAAAATCTGTGGCGGGAGTTGAAAGTCCGTGTTGCTCGGCGACAGCCCCAAAACATCACTGCTCTCGAGAAGATCTGCATGGAGGAATGGGCCAAAATACCAGCTACTGTGTGTGCAAACCTGGTAAAGACCTATAGTAAACGTTTGACCTCTGTTATTGCCAACAAAGGTTATGTTACAAAGTATTGAGTTGTATTTTTGTTATTGACCAAATACTTATTTTCCACCCTGATTTACGAATAAATTCTTTACAAATCCTACCATGTGGATTCATGGATTTTTTTTTTCACATTCTGTCTCTCACAGTTGAAGTGTACCTCTGGTACAAATTACTGACCTCTGTCATCATTTTAGGTGGGGGAACTTGCACAATCGGTGGCTGACTAAATACTTTTTTGCCCTACTGTAGCAGCACAGGCCCTGGTGTAATGTACATGGCCTCAGCCAGCATCACACACCCTGGTGTGATGTAGAGGGCCTAGGAAAGCAGCACAGTCCCTGTTGCAATGTTGATGGCCTTAGCTAGCATCAAAGGCCCTTATGCAATGTAGATGGCCTAAGCAAGCAGCACAGGCCCTGATGATGTGTAGATGGCCTCAGCGAGCAGCACAGGCCCTGGTGTGATGTTGATGGTCTTCGCTAGCAGCACAGGCCCTCATGTAATGTAGATGACCTAAGCAAGCATCACAGGCCCTGATGTTGTGTAGATGGCCTCAGCCAGCATCACACACCCTGGTGTAATGTAGATGGCCTTGGCTATCAGCACAGGCCCTGCTATGATGTTGATGGCCTTAGCTAGCATCACCGGCCCTGCTGTAATGTATGTGGCCTCAGCCATGAGCATAGGCCCTGGTGTAATGTAGATGGCATCAGCCTGCAGCACAGGCCCTAATGTAATGTAGATGGCCTTACCTAGCAACAAAGGCCCTGGTGTGATGTTGATGGTCTTAGCTAGCAGCACAGGCCCTGCTGTAATGCAGATGGCCTCAGCAAGCAGCACATGCCCTGGTGTGCTCTAGATGGCCTAAGATAGCAGCACAGGCCCTGGTGTAATGTAGATGGCCTCAGCCAGCATCACACACCCTGGTGTGCTCTAGATGGCCTTGGCTATCAGCACAGGCCCTGCTATGATGTTGATGGCCTAAGGCAGCAGCACAAGACCTGTTGCAATGTTGATTGCCTTAGCTAGTAGCACAGGCTCTGGTGTGCTGTTTATGGCATCAGTCATCAACACAGCTCCTGGTGCAATTAAGATGGCCTCAACCAGCAGCACAGGCCCTGATGTTGTGTAGATGGCCTCAGCCAGCAGCACATGCCCTGGTGTGATGCAGATGGCTTCTACCAACAGAAGCTCAGGCCCTGGTGTGATTTAAATGGCCTAAGAAAGCACCACAGGCCCTGTTGCAATGTTGATGGTCTTAGCACAGGCCCTGATGTTTTGTAGATGGCCTCAGCCAGCAGCACAGGCCCTGTTGTGCTGTAGATGGCCTCTACCAACAGAAACCCAGCCCCTGATGTTGTGAAGAATGCCTCAAGCAGCAGCACAGGCCATGGTGTAATGTAGATGGCCTCAGCCAGCACCACAGGACCTGGTATAATTTAGAAGGCTTCATTTAAGAAACACCAGGAAGACTGAAGCTTACCGCATTGATCAAGCAGGACTCTTGATCTTCACCAGCAGCTCCCTCACACAGAAATCTTCAGAGCTCCATCGTAGGCCCAGCTCAGAAGATGGATAAAGCCAGCATTTCATGAACACTGTGATGAGACCTTTGGTTTGTGTAATGTTATAAATACTCAGATACTCCCCAGAGGCTGTTACATAAAGATATTATATTCAGTCCTGTAGAAAGTTATATATTTAAAAATATATTATCCTCTCTGGTTACTCTGGTATGAATACCTCTGAATCATCAAACTGTGAAAGAATTCCAGATCACAAGTTTGTAGTTCGACATACAAGTGACGACCTTTGACTTTCATCAGGTTTTATTTAATTGTGTCAGAGAAAATCAAATGTGCTCTTCATGCAGCTGAGTACATCAAGTGTTTAAAACGGAAGCTTTGCAGGTCTGACATCAGCAGCTCTCTGAAACACCATACTCAGGTCTTGTTAATGCTGGCATATAGTGACACAGTTACATGGGTGATTAATCCTTTTGACTTTTTGTCTTTAACTTTATCAATAAAACAGCTGCAGCTTTCACTGACAGCACATGTGGTACTTTGTGCTGTTTTCATCAGTTAATTTTCTGAGGGATTAATAAATAAATCTAATCTAATAACTTTAATTGCAGCGAAACCAATGTACTCATGAACAAATAAAACATTGAAAAAAGTCAAACAATAACATTTTTAAGTTATCTGAGTGACTTATATATTACGTTAAACCTGAGTAGCGAAAGACTGTGGGGGGTTGAAAACGATGTGACGGGACTTTGCTCTTCTCCCCTGCTCAGATATTTGAAGTTTACATAGCTACATTCTCGCCTGAAAACAAGTTTATTTTGCGACTCAGAAAGAGTAATAAGTGTAATATTAAAACTTAGATGCCACCATTGTTGGAAACTGGAATTGGCTGGTCCGCGCTATGAATTCTGGCATATGGTCTTTCAATTTTGTTGTTCAGGTGGAAAATCAGGAGAAATTCGGGAAAATGGTGTCTCCGGGATATTTTTGGGAGGGACACTGAAATTTGGGATTCTCCCGGAAATATCGGGAGGGTTGGCATGTATGGTAAATGGCCTGCATTTGTATAGCGCTTTTCTAGTCCTTAAGGACCCCAAAGCGCTTTACACTACATTCACACACTGGCGATGGCAAGCTACATTGTAGCCACAGCTGCCCTGGGACGCGCTGACAGAGGCGAGGCTGCCGGACACTGGCGCCACCGTATGCTGTCAGTGGATCATGCGGGGGAATCATTGTGTTACTTTTCTAATCCTAACTCTCAGCCACCCAAGCTATTAAGATGGCTAAAAAAGATAACTCACATGTAAAATTTCGGTTCAGTTCAAGTTTCATAATTAATCAAATTGAATGTAATTACAAAAGAGACTTTAAAAGCTGGTAAAGTTAAAGGTTTTATTAAACAGAAAATCTTAACAACTACATTAAACATGAATTACTATAAGTAGAAAACTGTAATATTTAGTTAGCGTGAACTCAATTTATGAATTGCGTCAGAAATCCATCAGGCCCATATTAAACCTCACTCATCTTAATATCATTAAGATGAGTATCAAGTAATATCAACTAATATCAATAAATTGGAATTCAAATGTGAGTGGGAACTAGTCAAAGGAATCATGCCAATAAACAGTCATTACATGTATTGTGCTCAGTTTCTTTTCAGGCAAGGAGTTTATGTTTTTGATACAAATGTAATCCATTTTGCAAATTAAACAATTTTTTGTACATGCTCAGTTAGATGATGACATTTAAAACAGTTCCTTAGTACGAATCAACCCGAACTTACATTGCAGGTGATTTTTTTCATGTATTAGTGTCTTAGTTCAAAACAGTGTATCTGTTTTAGTAGGCATTCCATACTGCTCAAGTTCATTTTATTAAGTGGAAACAAGTGCAAATAGTGATTAAGTTGGCACAACATTTTACTTGCTTATATCTTTTTGAAAACAGTTTCCAGATTTATTTATTTTTTAATATTATTGCCAGCTCTTTCAACATGTGAGTATAACTTTTCAGTTTATCTCAGGGACTTCTAGGACCTCAGTTCCTATTTATTATATGGCTTGTTTCCCAAGATGCAATCCATCTTAGACACGATGGAAAGGGTCATCTTTGGAAGAACCTGTAAAACAAACACAAAGCATTACCATGACTTAAAATCTTTTATTATTTTTTATTAGCTTTTTAAATAAAGAGCTTTGGCAAAATTAGGTGGTAAAATTTTGTATTGTGATATAAATACAGTACAATAATAGCAAGAACTCCAACACTCAAATCACTACCACTCGGCAACTAAGAAATTAGGAATAGTAGGAAAGAAACACTTGCTTTTAAGGGGACAAAACATAAACATCTGGCAGAACTAGGCTCAGGAAGGGGCAGCCATCTGTCTGGAGTGTTTGGAAATGAGGGAGTTAATACTTAGTTGATCTATTCCTTCTTTGTACACTGTAAAATCTAATGTTGTGTTTAATTAAAAATATTAAGTAGACTGAACTCAGTTTTTATTAATTTGTTAAGTAAGTTAAGAGTTTTTTATTTAAAAAAAAAACAAAACACGAATTATCTCAGTTTATTTGAGTTGTCTTAAAAAAGAAAAACTAAGCTGCAAATTTTGCTTCTTTTGCTTCTCTTCTTTAATCCATATAAACTTTTATGACCTGTATATTCTTAACCCCTGTATTTTTAAAAAAAAAAAACTTTAATGCTTAATGGTAGCTTTTTTAATGCTTTTAATCGTAGCTTTTTTTTTATGCTTTATGATAGTTTCAGTGCATCTGTGGCATCTATTAATGTCAAATCTAGCCTTTCTTCAGCAACATAGGTAAACTGCTTTTATATTTAATGAAGATTTCTCTTTAATTACATTGTAATATTAATATTATTAACAATAGTATTTGTTTTGTTAAAAAATGTGTTTAGACACAAGTTTTGTTGTGAAAGTCCAGAGCCATAAACCAGATTAGTGGCCTGTTAAATGGTTAAAGTCTATGTTGGCTTTATAGTTTTAATTCCACAGTTGAGTCATCAGAAACATTTTGCGGTTACATAAAAACACTGCCATATGTTTTATCTGGTCATTGTACTTAGAAACTTTATATATTTGAAGTTAGCTTTTAACAAGCATGTAATGATTATATTTAAATTAGGTTGTTTAAGAAAAACAAACACTACACATTTAGACACAGTAGTAGATGGTGTTTTTAAATGACTTTTTAAAAACATTAATAAGTACTATATAAGCTAGTCTAATTTGGTTGCATGAGGTCTACATTGACCTTTTGTGTTATAAGTTGTAACAGTTGCACAGCCATTAAGAATCAAATCAGCTTCTAAATAATTTTAGAGTTTTTTCTCCCTCTGCTTGCTTCTTACTGTCTTTGAGGCTTGGGACCAGCACTCCCCACATTGCATCCTTACAAGTCTAGAAAAGGAACTGTTGGACAGAAAAACATCAACTGAGTGATATGTATTTTGGTTTTCCAATATATTAGTAATTGTCATTTATATTAATCAGGAAAGTTGTTTCTTTACTGATCTTTTCCTGTCTTCTGTTATTAGACTTGAGTTACGACTGTTCTATGCTGTTGCTGATGACTCCAGCTAATTCTACAGGCATGCTGTTTAAGTAAATACAAACAACAACAGTTTGGGTCTGCATCACTTGAAAGATCATATCCCACAAATTTAGTTTAGAGAGTCCACATTGTCTACACTGTATAAAGTGAAGTCTGCAAGTTTTTAAACAATGAAATTTGTTTTGTGCCCAAATTATCCTGAATCATCAAAATGAAAAGTTATTGGCCATGTTTGCATAGCCCATTTTAATAATATCCAGTCATGACATTATTGTGTGTCGGGTGGTGGTAAGGGCTATCCAGACTGACTTTGTGACATTGAATGTCACCTCTCCAGTGGGGAGGGAGCCTGCGATTGTCTAAATTGGGGTCTTGTCAAGGTTTTGGGTCATTTTGACTCAGCATTTTAAGTTTCTTGTATTTTGGTATTTTTCGGTGTCATAATTTATGTTCAGATTCTTTAGTTGCGCTGTTTTGATTATTATTATTCTTTCAGTCTGTCTCTCAGTGTCAAGTCTGCGTCTTTGTAAATTGTTTCTTGTTTCCTGTTTTACTTTGAAGGTCCATGTCTTATGTCAGTGTATTCAGTGTTACTTCCCTCTGTCTTGTTAGCCCTAATTTCTCCCAGGTGTGTTTCCCTCCTGTTTCCCATTTTCTGATTACTCAACTGTGTATTTAAGCCCCTTGCTTGCCTTTGCCCTCTGTTGTGTTGTTAATGTTTGCTACCCTCTGGCGACAGTGGGAAGGAAAAACTCCCTTTTAACAGGAAGAAACCTCCAGCAGAACCAAAGTGCTTGCTCATAGGGGGTCATATGATTGTTGGGTTTTTCTCTGTATCTACTATTATACGATCTACTGTACAATATAAAATGCCTTGAGGCAACTGTTGTTGTGATTTGGCGCTATATAGATAAAACTGAATTGAATTGAACTGACTGATTTTAATGCCTTACAAGAAGTGTTGTTAATTATTCTTTTTGAATCATACTTGCAAACAAACTACACCCTTTTTGGCTGCTACCTCAAAGAACACTGTGCGCTGTCGATCTTACGTGCTGCATAATAATATTTAATATTTAGTTTTTACTGTTATATTCACATAGATCATCGCGATGATGTTGTTTATTGTATTGCTCTCTTTTTCTTTGTTTGTTTTCTCTTTTTTCCTTCTCAACAGGTGATCCAGGTGATTGATATATGTATTTTTTGTTTGTTTGTTTTGTTGGTTTTTGGTTTTTGCTCTTTATCACTGTCCCTCTTCCCCGCTCTTTTTCTTTCCCTCTTTCTTTCTCCCTTTTCTTTTCCCCAGTCAAGTCTGTCCCGTGTTCAGCAAATGAAAATAAAATAAACAATAAAAGCAAAGGTGAATCAAGTAGACCAATACGGCAAGGCTGGGATGGTCCATTTGGTAAAGTAAATCCGTTGGGCATCTTTCTTTGCCTTTAGACAACAATTCTAATGGCAAAAGAACCAAACGGGACAGGCAAAAAAAAAAAAAGAAGAAGAATCATACTTGTATATATTAATATAACATTATAATATATAATTTTTATTTCACTTTTCCTCTGACATACAGGAGCACATATCCAGTACAGTAAAGCTGAACTGCTTGTGGTTCTAAACCACAGAAAACTGTTCACCCTTGCTGACAAAGACCAGGACTCAATGCCCCCTAACATCCAGAGGAACACGGACTCCATCTTCATTATACCACCGCTGAAGTGGCGTAGGCCAGCGGTCCCCAACCCCCGGGCCTCGGACCGGTACCGGTCCGTGAGTCATTTGGTACCGGGCCGTGTGAAATGTATAGTTTTCAGGGGTTTTATCGGTTTTCAGCATTATTTTGTTATCGTTTTTATCGTTTACTCAGTTTTCCTGGGTCTTTTCACGTGTGTTATGAATAAATTTTCTTTTTTTCGGTACCGGTACTAGTTTTATTTTGTTGTATTTATCCGCGACACCTTAAAGGCGTGAAAATATTGTCGGGCAAAAAAGGTTGGGAACCGCTGGCGTAGGCGACAGAGGCACAAGAAACAGAAGAGGGGGAAGAGAGCAGGGGCTGAGGACTAAGCTGAGAGCTAACTCACACAGACTGACTATTCTGACTCTCTTCCTCACCAATTCACGGTCACTATACAACAACTGCGGATCACCTCACACCGTTGGGATTACTGTGTTATGATCATCACAGAGACTTGGCTGGACTCTTTTACCCCAGACACTGCGATTGAATTAGACGGCCACGCTACGCTCAGAGAGGACAGGAACAAAGAGTAAGAAGCACAGAGGAGGTCTGCTGGTGTATGTGAACAATATCAACACCACAGTTAAAGTTGTCCACTGCTGTCTGAACAGAGAATATATGATGGTACAGTGTAGAGCCTTCTAGTTGCCAAGAGAGCTCACAGTGATAACAATAATAGCAGTTTAAGTGCCATTGCACGCTAATGCTAAAGTTAGCCATGGAGCTAATTCAGCGCTACATTAATCATGACCCCAGATCAGAGAGAAAACCCACAGAATAGAAATAGAATAGTGTCCTATTCCATTATTCCTAGCGGAGGTACTCAGCTGAACGGGCCTGCTTTGAACACTAAATTTTCCAGAGTAAGCGATTTGGACCCCACGGGACACTCAACCAAGAGCACCGAGGTGGCAGGGGCTGGGACAGATGTGGCAGACCGTCAGCTCATTCCCAAGATCCAACTACGAGCTTTTTAACTGCAGCAACTTTAAGATACACCATTAGAGCTGCAATTACCGCGGCTACTGGCACCAGATTGCCCTCCAGTGGATCCTTGTTAAAGGATTTAAAGTGTACTCATTCCAATTACAGGCCTTGAAATAGTCCTGTATTGTTATTTTTCGTCACTACATCCCCAAGTCGGGAGTGGGTAATTTGCACTCTGCTGCCTTCCTTGGATGTGGTAGCTGTTTTTCAGGCTCCCTCTTCGGAATTGAACCCTGATTCCCCGTTACCCGTGGTCACCATTAAAGGCACATAAAGTACCACTTGCTAGGGCAGACATTCAAATGAATGTCTCATTTGAACACTCTAATTCAAATGAGTGGAGGGCCAGCAATTTGCTCCAGGTTATCTAGAGCAGGATGTGTCGAACTCCAGGCCTCGAGGGCCGGTGTCCTGCAGGTTTTAGATCTCACCCTGGGTTAACACACCTGAATCAAATGATTAGTACATTACCAGGCCTCTGGAGAACTGGAAGTAATTTAGCCATTTAAATCAGCTGTGTTGGATCAAGGACACATCTAAAACCTGCAGGACACTGGCCTTCGAGGCCCGGAGTTCGACACCTGTGATCTAGAGTAAACAAAGCGGCCGGGGTGCCCCAGAGGGGATCACCACCCCCTCCAACCGTTGTGCTGGACCCCCTGACCGGCGCTAGAGGCAAGCCTGCGGACCGTTGGAATGGACTGCCGAAGGCACCGGCACCAGTGCACTGGGGACGGCCCTCCGATGGCAGGCCACGTTTGCCAGTCAATCTGAGTGGGAGGGAAGGCCGGTAGGGAGGTAGGCTGGAAGAGGAGGCTGCCGTGGCAGCCTGTCGCTCTCCCCTTGCCATCCCAGTGCCATCGAAACCCGGCTACGGGTGTATGCTGACTTACGCCTTTCCAGACACCCGCCTCCCATAAATGATGGGGGCCACCTTTGCTAGTCCTTACCCTTAAACTGCTCATCCAGAGAGGGGAGAAAAAAAGGCCATAACCAAGGCAGCGATTTGGCTTCCTGTTTACAGCGTCTGTTCATAGTTACAGTCTACTCCTAGTTCACTTCATAAGCCCTTCATTGCCTACTTCTTCGCCAGGTGCCAGTCATAGTAGTTCCAGCTGTCAGTGTGTGTATCAGCCCCACCCTTTGTATATACTGTTTTAATCAGTCCAAGTGTACTTGTGTAGATATCCCCACGTCATAATCACTGCCTTCACTTAGCCACTGAACTAGTGTGTATTGAGGTTTTTCACTTGCTGTAATAAATGGTAAATGGACTGGTTCTGATATAGCGCTTTTCTACTTTTCTACTCTTTTTCTACTCTGTCCGAGCACTCAAAGCGCTTTATACAGCTAATTCATTCACCCAATCACACCCATTCACACAAGCACTTCTAAGCTTAAGTGCTAAGGTCAAGGGAGCTTGCAAAGAAAAGCGTCTGGATTTCTTTAAGTTACTTGAAGACGTTTCACCTCTCATCCGAGAAGCTTCTTCAGTTCTAAGGTCAAATGGTGGGGAGTCCCAGATTTAAACCTAGTGGGAGTATCCCCCCACATAGGGACAAAAGGACCCCCTGATGATCCTCTAATCGCCTGAGCCAAGGTGTGAAACTGGGTGTGGGTCCCAATCAGCCAGAGTTTCGGGTGAGCTCATTGTGAAACCTGGCCCAGGATGTGAGTGGGCGTTAAGGTGTCTGGGGAGGGAACTCAAAACTGGATTATAGATGGCAGACAGTTGGAGTCGTAAACCACCGCCTCTGTTCAAAGATGGTCGCTCACAGTGGACATAGATGGCTTCTTTCACTCCTCTTCCAAACCATCTGTCCTCTCTGTCAAAAATGTGAACACTGGCATCCTTGAAAGAGTGTTAAGATGCAGATGGACTGCTGAGTCTTGTCCTGTGGAGGTGGCTCTTCTGTGTTGTGCCATGCGCTTGTGAAGTGGCTGTTTGGTCTCTCCAATGTAGAGGTCTGGGCATTCCTCGCTGCACTGTGCAGCATACACCACATTGTTAAGTCTGTGTTTTGGAGTTTTGTCTTTCGGGTGAACCAGTTTTTGTCTGAGCGTGTTGCTGGGTCTGAAATGCTTGGAGAAAACTCTCCTGAGTTTTTCTGATACACCGGCTACATAGGGGATGACAATGTTGTTGCGTCTGTCTTTCTTGTCCTCCCTCGCTGGTAGGGATGGGTATCGTTTAGGTTTTATCCGATACCGGTGCCAAACCGGTACTTTTGAAACGGTGCCGGTGCTTAAACGGTGCTCAAACCGGTGCTTAAAGAATGGAGAACACAAAATTGGTCGAAAAACCTCTCACGTTCAGCTGTTTTTTTTGTAAAAAAATAACAATGTTAGCCTTTTCTGCAGCTATAGGGCATATGTGGTATCACTCTTGGCTGGAAGCAGTGCTTAAACAATGGAAAAAACACAAACTTTGTCCAAAAACCTCTCATGTTTAACTGTTTTCCACTTTTTCTTTGGTCATTTTAGCCTTTTTGGCCAAGGTGAAGGGAGTATCTGCCATCAAACAAGAAGACAGCTGCATGTACAGTGGGGCAAAAAAGTATTTAGTCAGCCACCGATTGTGCAAGTTCCCCCACCTAAAATGATGACAGAGGTCAGTAATTTGCACCAGAGGTACACTTCAACTGTGAGAGACAGAATGTGAAAAAAAAATCCATGAATTCACATGGTAGGATTTGTAAAGAATTTATTCGTAAATCAGGGTGGAAAATAAGTATTTGGTCACCTCAAACAAGGAAAATCTCTGGCTCTCACAGACCTGTAACGTCTTCTGTAAGAAGCTTTTCTGTCCCCCACTCGTTACCTGTATGAATGGCACCTGTTTGAACTCATCATCTGTATAAAAGACACCTGTCCACAGCCTCAAACAGTCAGACTCCAAACTCCGCCATGGCCAAGACCAAAGAGCTTTCGAAGGACACCAGGAAAAGTATTGTAGATCTGCACCAGACTGGGAAGAGTGAATCTACAATAGGCAAGCAGCTTGGTGTGAAAAAATCAACTGTGGGAGCAATCATCAGAAAATGGAAGACATACAAGACCACTGATAATCTCCCTCGATCTGGGGCTCCACGCAAGATCTCATCCCGTGGGGTCAAAATGATCATGAGAACGGTGAGCAAAGATCCCAGAACCACACGGGGGGACCTGGTGAATGACCTGCAGAGAGCTGGGACCAAAGTAACAAAGGTCACCATCAGTAACACACTACAACGGCAGGGAATCAAATCCCGCAGTGCCAGACGTGTTCCGCTGCTGAAGCCAGTGCATGTCCAGGCCCGTCTGAAGTTTTCCAGAGAGCACATGGATGATACAGCAGAGGATTGGGAGAATGTCATGTGGTCAGATGAAACCAAAGTAGAACTTTTTGGTATAAACTCAACTCGTCGTGTTTGGAGGAAGACGAATACTGAGTTGCATCCCAAGAACACCATACCTACTGTGAAGCATGGGGGTGGAAACATCATGCTATGGGGCTGTTTTTCTGCCAAGGGGACAGGACGACTGATCCGTGTTAAGGACAGAATGAATGGGGCCATGTATCGTGAGATTTTGAGCCAAAACCTCCTTCCATCAGTGAGAACTTTGAAGATGAAACGAGGCTGGGTCTTCCAACATGACAATGATCCAAAACACACCGCCCGGGCAACAAAGGAGTGGCTCCGTAAGAAGCATTTGAAAGTCCTGGAGTAGCCTAGCCAGTCTCCAGACCTCAACCCCATAGAAAATCTGTGGCGGGAGTTGAAAGTCTGTGTTGCTCGGCGACAGCCCCAAAACATCACTGCTCTCGAGAAGATCTGCATGGAGGAATGGGCCAAAATACCAGCTACTGTATGTGCAAACCTGGTAAAGACCTACAGTAAACGTTTGACCTCTGTTATTGCCAACAAAGGTTATGTTACAAAGTATTGAGTTGTATTTTTGTTATTGACCAAATACTTATTTTCTACCCTAATTTACGAATAAATTCTTTACAAATCCTACCATGTGGATTCATGGATTTTTTTTTCACATTCTGTCTCTCACAGTTGAAGTGTACCTCTGGTGCAAATTACTGACCTCTGTCATCATTTTAGGTGGGGGAACTTGCACAATCGGTGGCTGACTAAATACTTTTTTGCCCCACTGTAACTATGACGGTGTTTGCTAGGTCACCTTACATGCATTAATTTAATACCGTGGTTAGCCTACTCACCGTAAATTACACACGAACAACATTAAGCTACTCACGCAGAGAAGAACGGCTGCTGCTGCCATCATCATCCATCATCATTTCTGCTACACTGGCAGGGCTAGGGGCTAGGACTCTACTCTTCGGGTTTTTGGGGGATGTTGCTAACTCCGGGTCCGATAACAGGCACCACACCCGCAGTAGATGTGCTCGGTGTGAGGTCTTGCAGCAAGCTATCAAATACGGCGCATTTTTTGGCTTTACAAAAAAAAAAAAGCTATGTGTCGCCAGGTGTTTCATCAGATTCTAGGTGTTACCTCCTTTGCACAGTATCACCTTAAAACACTTGTTGCAGGCTGATGAGTTTGCATATTTTGCTGTGAAGTACAGCCAGAGTTTTGACCGCTTCGCCTTGGGCATTTTTAATCTGTAGCTCTGCTCTAAAAGAACGTACGTACCTGGACCCACCTACTATCCTCGGAAACGTAAAATGATTGGCTAGAATTCAAAGTATGTGACATCTGAGGAAAAAAAAGCACCGAAATAAAGCACCGAAATGTGCGTTGCTTTTCGGTCTGGTTACTACCGTTTATGTCAGAACCGGTGCCATCATGGCACCGGATACCGGTACCCATCCCTACTCTGATCTTCTTTTCTGTGCCTCTTTGCTGACTTTAAGAACGCCCATTTAGGATAGCCGCACGTTTTGAGTGTTTCCTTTACATGTGTGTGTTCCTTCTTTTTTCCTTCAGGCTTAGAGGGAACATGTTCTGCCCGGTGTTGTAGGGTCCTAATTTTGAGTTCCCTCCCCAGACGCCTTAACGCCCACTCACATCCTGACACAATCTGACCTCAGGAATTCACATGGTTTCATAATGAGCTCACCTGAAACTCTGGCTGATTGGGACCCACACCCAGTTTCACACCTTGGCTCAGGCGATTAGAGGATCATCAGGGGGTCCATTTGTCCCTCTGTGGGGGGATACTCCCACTAGGTTTAAATCTGGGACTCCCCACCATTTGACCTTAGAACTGAAGAAGCTTCTCGGATGAGAGGTGAAACGTCTTCAAGTAACTTAAAGAAATCCAGACGCTTTTCTTTGCAAGCTCCTTTGACTACGATGACCGAGAACCTTCGCAGACTTAAGTGCTAAGTATCTAGTACACATTCACACTCCAATGGATGCATCGGAGAGCAACATTGGATTAGTATCTTGCCCAAGGATATTTGGCATGCAGACTGGAGCAGCCTGGGATCGAACCTACGACTTTCTGGTTAGTGGCTGATCCGTTCTGCCACCTGAGCTACAGCCACCCTTAGTAACGTTCATTTGTTGTTGTTTTTTATCCAAAATCTTTTTTATTGGTTTTCTTATTAACATCAAACATACATAAAACATAAGTATCATTACATAAACAATCACAGAACAGAACAGAACAGAACAGTACAATATATGTACAAGTTTAGAGCAGATATGGGAGATATAGGAGGAGGCCATCTCTCCCAGATTACTTATTAATCTATTGTCACAGCTGCCGGGGCGAGCTGCGTGGTGTTGGAGGAAAAGGACCCAAAATACAGGCAATGACTGAGATCATACGAAACGGGGTTAGGGGCAGAGAGACGCAGACTAAGGAACAGAACACCATGAAACGCAGACGAGCCGACAAGGAACGCAGACCGACACCCACTATATATACACACACACAAGGAGACCAGGTAATGACACACAGGTGGGAAGCACAGCTGATCCTAATACACAAGACAACCGGAGGATACAAGCCGAACACAGTGACAACAGACACAGACCTTCAAAGTAAAACATGAAATCCACAACACGAACTCAGGGACACAAACAGGGCACAGGGAGGACACAGAATACCAAAAACAGAATAAACTAGAACAGAAGACAATCATCATACTAAACAGAAAACGCTGGGTCAACGACCCAGGACCGTGACATAGTAGGGGTGCAACAATACTCGTATCGGTATTGAACCGTTCGATACAGTGCTTTCGGTTCGGTACGCATATGTATCGAACAATACAAAATTTTTAATTTATTTTATCAACTTTTCTTCTGACGATGCTGTCTGTGTTGACAGCTCAGTGGATATGCGTTCGACTACTCCGCCTAGGCTGCACTGTCGAGCGCAGATCCACTGAGCGCAGCGCAAGCTAGCGAGACAGAAGTTAAGCTCGTTGCAACATGGCAACTGCCTCAACGCTAGCCGAAATTCAACCTCCCCCACCCTCATTCAGATCTGGTGTTTGGAACTATTTTGGTTTTCATGTGAAGTATGACCCTGATGGTAAGCGCATGGACAAAAGTAAAACAGTATGTCGGATGTGCCACGCAATGCTCAATTACATTGGTGGGAACTAGTGCGTTAGCGCAGTTAGCTCGTTAATGTGTTGACGCCGTCCAGCCCCACACACGGGACGGTAACTCGTTAACGGAGATTTGCAGCGTTATGGCGTTAATGTCATTTTAACAGGATTAACGCTGACAACACTAGTGGGAACACAATGAATAGGACTGCACATTTACGCCGACATCATCCTAGTGCAAAGACAAGTGGAAGCAGACAAAAACAACAAGCACGCATGCTACAAACTTTACCTGAGTCATTTAGACAGCCGTTAGCACATGATTCTCCTCATGGGGACCTGATATGTTTAATATGCTGCTGAGAATATAGCCCAGAAGAAGGGTATAGTAGAGCTTTTATTTTGGAAAGAGCCATTTCTCTGTAATAAACTCTCTTTTCCAAAGATGAGTGATTTCTCAATCAGAAACTGTACTTTGGAGTTAAATATATATATTTATATTTTTAATAAATGACAAATTAAAAAGGCATGAACATTTTTTTGTATCGAAAAAATATCGAACCGTGACACCAAAGTATTGAACCAAACCGAACCGTGATTCATAACAATGCAAGCAATGTTATGAACCTCAAAACATGAATTTGTTTGTTATTTAAGTCTATAACTGTAGTTACACCAAAAAGTGCCATTACTGGGTCCGGGAGAGCTGTTTTTTAGAAATATCAGACAATGTTTTAAATATTCTGGACCAGTAGGTGGCGATGTTGGGGCATGTCCAAAACATATGTGACAATGAGGCAGAATTCCGGCCACATCGATCACAGCTTCAGTCCGCCCCTTGGAACATCCTTGAGATCTTCAGTTTGGACAAGTGGACCCTATGCAGGACCTTAAATTGTAATAGTCTGTGTCTGCAGCAGTGAACCAGCTCTTGTGCTTTAGTCCATTGATCTTCAGTGATATCAATACCCAGTTCCTCGCTCCAAGCATTCCTCAAATGTTCCAATGTAGTTGTGTTTTCGATTTGTGAAAATTGATTGTAGATCTTGGAAATTTTTACATTTATGCTTACCCAGATCTGAATTTGAATGAACCAACGATTTAAGAGTATTAGGGAAAAAAGTCATACTTTCCATCCGTTCCCAATCAGGTCCATGTTCTCCCACCCAAAAAACAATGTATGTTACAGGCCCAATGATAGAGCTGAAAGCAGGGCAACCCCATACCTCCTACAATATTGGGTCTTTGGAGAAATGTCTTTTTTATTCTGTGCATCTTCCTGTTCCAGGTAAACTGAGAAATTAATTGGTCTAATTTCTTAAAAAATGTTTTTGTGATCAATATTGGGATGCATTGAAACAGAAATAAAACTTTGGGTAAAGTGTCGATCCTAATGACATTTATTCGGCCAGCAAGCGAGATGGGCAATTTAGACAGTCTCTCAAAGTTCTCCTCAGTTTGATGGTACAAATGAATGAAATTATGTTTGAAGAGGCCAGAGAATTCACGGGTTATCGTTACTCCAAGATATAAGTATTTGAGGTAGTAAAAGGAAACAAAGTCAGTGTAGTGCTATCTAACTTTTCTGAAGAACAATTAGGAAACAATATGCTTTTTGTTAGGTTGATTTTGTATCCAGAGATTTTTCCAAATTCTGCTAAAATTGTCATAATTTTTGGCAATGATTTAGTAGGTTCCGTGATATATAGCAACAAATTGTCTGCATAGAGAGAGACACCTTATGTTCTACACCAAATCTCCTTATTCCTTTATATAGGAAGCATAATTGAATGGCAAGAGGTTTTATAACAAGTGCAAATAAGCAATGGGGACAGAAGGCACCCTTGTCTCGTAGAGCGATGGAGGGAGGAAAGGACTAGAAATTATATTATTTGTGTTAACCGGGGCTTTGTATAAAGCAGCTTAACAAGTGAGATATAATTAAGGCCTATGCCAAACTTTGACAGAGGAAATCCCACTCGACCCTGTCAAAGGCCTTCTCCGCATCTAGTGAGAGTAGTATTTCAGATTGATCGTAAGTATTATGTGTGTATATAACATTAAACAGCCTTCTAATATTAAAAAATAACTGTCTATTTTTAACAAATCCCGTTTGGTCCTGCGACACAACTGTTGGGAGAACTATCTCCAATCACATAGCCAAACTTTTTGCCAATATTTTGTTATCTACATTCAATAGACTTATTGGTCTATACCAGGGGTCGGCAACCCTAGGCACGCGTGCCACAGTTGGCACGCGGAGGGTTAACTGATGGCACGACCATAGCTGGACTGGCCATCCGACATACTGGGCCTTTGTTGGGTGGCCCGGTGACTTTTTTTTTCCTTCTTTGTAACGGTATAAACAATGAAAGGCGGTGGATTGGCCAGATGCTGGTCAGTGTGTAAAAATAACTCAGTTGTTTGGTAAATGGACTGATTCTTATATAGCGCTTTTCTACTCTCTCGGAGTACTCAAAGCGCTCTATACAACATGCCACATTCACCCAATCACACCCATTCTCACAAGCACTTCATCTATACTTAGTGCTTTCTAACTACATTCTCCGAGGGACGCATCGGAGAGCAACTTGGGGTTAGTATCTTGCCCAAGGATACTTGACATGCAGACTGGAGGAGCCAAGGATCAAACCACCAACCTTCCGATCAGTAGGTGACCTGCTCTACCTCCTGAGCTACAGCCACTATGGTGGCTATGGTGGTGCTTCCTCAGATTCAGTAAAATTAGCAAGGGGTGGAGGCCAGCAGGTGGATGAGAGAGGCAGGAGGAGAGCCCCAAGGCAGCCGCCAGTCCGAGTGTCAGGTGAACTGAACTTCAGGTAAGAAGTTATGACCTGCAGTCTATCTGGGTCAGATATAAACCAAGTTTAGGTGTAGTTTATTTTCGTTGTGCTGACTTTTTACAGTCAGTTACAATAACTCGTACTGCGTACTAGCTAGAATGACGGAGTTTCTATACAGCTGGGTGGGTGCATTGATGTTACTGATGTTGAACTTTATTTAATTCACAAGGTTAGTTAGTAGAGTTGCCAACCATCCCGTAAAAAGATGGAATCGTCCTGCATTGAGAGAAAATATTACGCATTGAGAGAAAATATTATGCGTTTCGTGTTGAGGTGAAAAGGGACAGTTTGTCCCGTACTTCAGCTAGAATGGAAAAAGACACAAAGCTGGAGTTATTCTGTCGTTGCTGCACAGCTGCCTCTTCTTCTCTCATTCTCTCCCCCTCCCTCTCCTGTTTCTTCTTCAATCATGAAACGGATCAATGATCAGCTGATCAGCTTTTCTCTCTTGTTTGTTTATCTCCCACTTTGCGCCAGAAAGAGGAAACCGGCGGATGTCGCGCTAAACAACAGCAGCTCATTTAATCTTGATTAGCTGTTGTTAGAATGTATTTAATATTACTTTCTAGTATTAGCTGATGTTTGCTGGAGCTACAGCTGTAAAAGCTGCTGGTCATGATATCGGTTTGTATATCTGGTGAGAGGGAAACATGAAGATGGAACGAGTAGATGTCCTTACTGAATCATCAGAGCTGAACAGGTGATGGAGAAACAGGTTTACCTTTTAAGTGAATGAGTTGAATGGAAGTTAAGAACTGTTTTTGAGAGACAAATAACACCAGGATCCTTTTTTTTATGTAGCTGACAGCTGGTAACTATGCAGGGGCGGGTCTAGCAAAGTTTTGCCAGGGGGCCAGGTAGGGGACACAAAGAAATACTTTCTTATTCTCATTTAAAATGTCTCGCTTTTATTAAATAATTATCTGAATCTTACAACCAAAGTTTTTATCTGGCGTAAAATGTATAGAAATCATACATATAACATCGAAGCAGCTGGAATCCATAGCTGTGCGTGTTCATAGAGCGTGCATTTTCAACTGCTGGACATCACTACCTGACAAGTTTGACTGTCCTCAGAACATTGCAGAGGCCTTATTGACAGTATTTGGCTCTACATATCTGTGTGAGCAGATTTTCTCTCACATGAATGTCCTCAGGTAGCCATCTGAATGCTGGACACTTGGAGACCTATGTCTCTGAGTGGGAGACCAGAGATCAGAGTGTATTAACAAACATGCCATATTGGCCCAGTTTATTTTTCTTATCATTGTTGTGAGGACACCATAAATAGCATTTGCATTTTCTGTTGTACAGTTCATTTGCTGTTATGGAGTTCTTGTTTTGGATAAAAAGTGTCTTTTTTTTTGTTTCAAAATAGCTGATAATTATTTGTTGATAGCTGCCAACATCTGCGAACAAATATAATTCTATAAAGTGGTTCTATATAGTGTGTAACCGTTAATATAGAGCGTTATTAAATTTATTGCTAATGCAATCATATGGCACACTGACTTCTGAGGAAACTTTAAATGGCACTCCTCATCAGAAAGGTTGCCTTCTATATTGATAGATGGAACTTGGATTGAATCGAAAAAACTTTCAATTATGTCTGGATCTTTTTGTGAGTCTGAGGAGTAAAGTGCTGCGTAATATTCTCGGAATATATCATTAATTATCTTTGGATCAGTTGTTATTTGCCCTGTACTAGTTCTTATTTCTGTGATCAATCTGGATACTGTAACTTCTTTAATTTTCCTTGCTAGTAAACTACCTGTTTTTTCTCCGTGTTCATAGTGCTTATGACAAAATTGTGTAAGTAATAATGGATTGCATTTATATAGCGCTTTTCAAGGCACCCAAAGCGCTTTACAATTCCACTATTCATTCACTCTCACATTCACACACTGGTGGAGGCAACACTTGTACACTTGTAGCCACAGCTGCCCTGGGGCAGACTGACAGAAGCGAGGTTGCCATATCGCGCCATCGGCCCCTCTGACCAACACCAGTAGGCGGTAGGGTAAAGTGTAATCTTGTTGTGTCGTTTGTCTAAAGCAATTTAAGTTCTGTCTGCAGTGAGACCTTTTTTATAAAGTTTGGAGATGGCATATTCTTGATCTATTTCTAAAAGTTCCATTGTTATGTTTGACTCTCTTTCTTTTCATTGCTAGTGTCTATGACAACTCAGTGAGATGATTTGACCTCTCAAGTAGGCTTTTAATGTGTCCCATGGTGTGGATCTCGTAATTTCAGGTATATCATTTATTGAAATAAATAGTTTGATTTGATCCTTTATTTCATTTACCAAAATATTATCTGACAGCAAAACATTATTAAATCGCTATTTTGGTATATTAGCTCTATCTCCTATTGCTAATTGTAGCAATACTGGACTATGGTCAGATAAAACTTTTGCCTTATAGTCCCAACTTTGGGTCTGTGCAAGAAATCTATTATCTATTAAGAAAAAGTCTATTCTAGAACAAGTGTGATGAACAGAAGAGAAGTATAAAAATTCCTTAGAGTTAGGGGAAAAAGCTCTAAATGGATCCATCACTTTATATGTCTTCATAAACTCCTGAATGACTTTCGCAGATTTTGATTTTGACCTAGATGCCAATCTTTGCTCAAGTTCAAGTTCTTTTAGTCTTGCATAGTTATACAAATATAACACACAGTGAAATCTAACCTGACACGCTCCTCGACTTGTGCAAAAAAAAAAAAGGGGAGGGGGGAGGAACAGCATTATATATTATATACATTAGGTGAAGTAGCATTGTATGCAGCAAGCAGGGGAATTCTGTACATTAAGCGAATTAAATAAGAATAGACGATCTGAACATTTTACATAATAGACAATATGAACATATTTAAAATTAAAGGAGTTTGAAATGCACATTGTGCTGGTGGGTTTAGAGTGTCTAGAATAGAGTCCTGTCTCAGTCACTTATGGATGATGTGAGAGGGCGTGTGTGTGTTTGTGTGTAGGGGATGGGGGGGGGGGGTTTAGGGCCCGGATGGCTTGGGGATAGAAGTTCCTCTTGAGTCTCTCTGTCCTTGCCTGGATGATGCGGAACCTTCTACCGGATTGCAGAAGTTCGAACAGTTTGTTGCCAGGATGGGACGGGTCCTTCAGTATCTGCGCTGCTCTAGTCTGGCATCTCCTGGTGTAAGGTGTCCTGAAGCGGGGGGAGAGCAATCCTGTAGCAACGTTCTGCTGTACGGATCACCCTCTGAAGAGCTTTTTGGTCCTTAACACAGCTGCTCCCAAACCAGGACGTGATGTTCTGTGTGAGGATGCTCTCCACAGCACCTGTATAGAAAGTCCTGAGGATCTCTGGAGATACCCTGAACTTCCTCAGTTGTCGTAGGTGGTACAGGCGCTGCCTAGCCTTTTTGGTCTGCACCTGAATGTGGGAAGACCATGTCAGGTCTGAGGAGATGTGGACACTGACGGATACTTGAAGGACTGCACCCTCTCCACTGGAGCGCCATTGATGATAATGGGCTTCTAGTCTCTGTGCTGACTCCTTCTGAAGTCCACCACCAGCTCCTTGGTCTTGCCAGCGTTTAGTTGGAGATGGTTATCATGGCACCATGATGCCAGATTCTTCACTAGAAAAATCTGGCATGCCATCACTAGTGTGTGAATGTGTGTGTGGATGGGTGGATGACTGAACGTGTAAAGCACTTTGGAGTCCTATGTAAAGCGCGATACAAATACAGGCCATTTACTATTTACTTCATCCATGTAGGCCGTCTCATCATTGTTGGAGATGGCACCCAACACCACTGTGTTGTCAGCAGTCTGAAGTGTAGAGGGAGTAGAGCAGTGGCGAGAGGACATCCCTGTGGTGCTGTTAGAGGCGTATCTACCCACCCTCACCTCCTGAGATCTGCCAGTGAGGAAGTCCAACACCCATGCACACAGACGGGTGTTGAGTCCTAGATCCATCAGCTTTGTGAACAGTCTGCTGGGCACTATTGTGTTAAATGCTGAAATGTAATCAACAAACAGCATTCTCACATAGTTACCCTGTTTCGTGTCCACGTGGCTGAGGGTGGTGTGCCGGACGTGAGCGATGGTGTCCTCTGTGGATCTGTTGGGTCAGTAGGCAAACTGGAGCAGATCTTTGGTGTCTGGGATGGAGGAGGAGAAGATGGCGGCGCACACAGACGCAGCGGCTCACTGCTCCTCATGTTCGGTGTTTTGTTTTTTACTTCTTCTACGTGTATCTGTGTGGATGGGTGTATTTTTTATTATTATACATTGAGTAGAGTCCATCTACAGTCGTCAGGACCTTCTGAGTTTGGGATTACGCTGTGCAAGGAGCATTACGTCGGACTACCACCACTTTCACAGCATTCCGGAGGACATAATAAGAGCTCCAGGGTCTCCATGGTTGGTTCTTCCCAGCAGCAAGACAAAGAGGAAACGTAAACAAAGGAGGCCAAAACGCGGTTGCAGGGCGGGCCCACTAGCACGGCTAAAGAAACAGCCATTTAAGCTACCGCTTCCGAGGATTTTCCTCTCCAACATCAGGTCCATTACCAACAAAATCGACGAACTGAGATTACAAATTGCATTCAACGAGTGTGTAAGGGACAGCAGCATTATATATATAATATTACTCACAGAGACTTGGCTGCAGCCATCAATTCCGGACTCGGCTATCCGATTGTTAAGTGATGACGTGACAAATCCTACTTCCGGGCCTAAAGTAGTCTGCGTTTAATATGGCTTTTGTGTTGTTAACATGTTTAATGTTATGTATTTTCTTCTATTTAATCTCAAAAAGCTCCTAAAACAGTCAGTGATCACTGTTGACCTCCGTCGGCTTTTATTACCGCTAATCATTTATTTAAGCTCAGTTTTTAAAACCTTAGGATGTAACTACAGCCCAGCCCATGCAGCAGTATATGAATGACTAACCTCATATTGTGGATGGATTATCTCAGTTGTTCTCCTGGCTGAAGTTTGGGCCTTTTACAGCATCCTGCCATGCGATTACATTTGTTCCTGACCACCAAGAACCCTCACGTTAACTTTTATCGAGTGGAAAAAAGTTAGCTTATTTATATTATGCTAACATAGCTGTGTCGCTAGCGGTCACGTAGCACATCATTATATACCCAGCTAGCCAAACTTCAGTAACCCTACAAATGTCACTGCTGTTTAGTTTTCTGTCTTCATTGATGTTGGAAGTGATAACAGAGCTGTACGTTTTAATTTGTTTCCAAAACCCCGCAGTCAGGACATGCTATATTGTATTTAGATAGAAGCTAGCGAGCTAACTCCCTGCTAACTTTTAACTCCGTTAAATGTCATAAATTCCATTTTCATGGATGCCTGGATGTTAAACTCAATTGTTACACCTGGTAGAGCAGAACGCTGATCATTTTATTAAAGATGAAAGACTTTAGACAGTTTTTCAACTCTCAGTAATGCCATAGTGATCGTTTGATATATGGACCTGCAGCGGAGTTTAGGTCCAGACATGGCTAGTGACGTCAGACTGAACAACCGGATTGAGCTAGCAGGCCGCATGGTCCATCGTCACGACACTAACCCGATGCTAATGCTAACTCGGCCATGGAGGAGCTGCACAAGACAATAAGCAATCAGCAGAATTCCCATCCAAACGCAGTGCACATTATAGCTGGGGACTTCAACCATGTTGATTTAAGGTCAGTATTCCCCAGATTTGAACAGCATATTAAATGTGCAATGAGGGGGAAACACACACTGGATAAAGCCTACAGCAACATCCAAAAAGGCTACAGAGCAACCCCTCTACCACATCTAGATTTGTCAGACCACATGTCCGTGCTGCTGATCCCTGCATACAGTCCCATTAGGAGAAGAGCCCACCAGTCACAAAAACTGTGACAACCTGGCCAGAAGGTGCATCACATCAGCTGCAGGACTGTTTTGAAAACACCGACTGGAGCGTGTTCGAACATCAGGACCTTGAAGAGCACACAACATCAGTGCTCTCATATATTAACTTCTGTCACTGTGGACAAACGTCTCTGGGTGTATTCCAACCAGAAACCCTGGATGACTAAAGAGGTCCAGGTCCTGCTGAGGCAACGTGACACCGCTTTTAGATCCGGTGATGGTATGCATTACAGTGCAGCCAGATCTGAGTTGAAAAGAGGCATCAGAGAAGCCAAGGCAGCATACAAGAAAAGAATCGAAGACCACTACAGCAACAACTCACAACAGGTATGGCAGGGAGTTCAGCACTTAACCAACTACAAACCTTGCAATACCACGCTGACTGAGGGTAACGCGGTGCATAAGGAGGAGCTGAACCACTTCTTCGCACGCTTTGAGGTGAAGGGACCAGAGGCGGCAGCAGCAAAAACATCGGACAGCAGCAGCAGCAGCCCAAGCCTCATGGTGCAGGAATATGAGGTGAGGCGCACACTGAGGGCAGTGAACCCCAGGAAGGCCGCCGGACCAGATGGGGTAACCGCAAGGGTCCTAAAAGAGTGTGCAGACCAGCTGGCTGGGGTCTTCACTAAAATCTTCAACACTTCACTGTCCCAGTCCTGCATTCCGCCGTGCCTAAAGTAAGCCACAATTGTCCCACTGCCAACATTAGCAGCCTCAACGACTACCGACCAGTTGCTCTAACACCTGTTATAATGAATTGCTTCGAGAAACTGGTCCGACGTCAGATCATGTCCTGCCTGCCACCCACACTCGACCCGCTCCAGTTCGCATACAGAGCTAACAGATCAACTGAAGATGCCATTGCTCCACACCACCATCTCTCGCCGTTATGCCAGGCTGCTCTTTGTTGACTAATAGTTAAACTGCTGGAAATCGGACTTCCTTCTACCACCTGCCGCTGGATCAGAGACTTCCTCTCAGACCGTGTACAAAGAGTTAGAGTGGGGCCTCATCTTTCCTCAGCCGGCCCTCAGCCTTAACACCGGCTCTCCACAAGGCTGTGTACTGAGTCCCCTACTGTACACTCTGTACACACATGACTGTGTTAGTACCCACCCAGACAATGCAGTCATCAAGTTTGCAGATGATACCACCGTGGTGGGGCTCATCTCTAGGGGAGATGAGACGGTGTACAGAGCTGAAGTTCAGAAGCTGTCAGATTGGTGTGTAGATAACAACCTGGACCTCAATACCCCCAAAACAAAAGAACTGGTAGTTGACTTCAGAAGAAGGAAGTCTGAGCTGCAGCCTGTCAGCATCAACGGGGAGTGTGTGGAAAGGGTCTCCAGTTTCAAGTTTCTGGGTGTGCACATAGACACAGACCTCCAATGGAGCTCTAACATCTCTGCGGTTTTAAAGAAGGCCCAACAGCTTCTCCACTTTCTGAGAATCCTCAGAAAAATAGACCTGAAGAAGGAGCTGCTGACCATCTACCGCTGCTCCATTGAAAGTGTGCTGACATATTGCATTGGTGTGTGGTTCTCCAGCTGCACCACAGCACACAGAAAGGCACTCCAGAGGGTCATCAAAATGGCACCAGGTGTTTAAGCTGCTGCCGTCTGCTTCTTTGTTCTATGCCTCAGGTGAGCGGCCCGTCCTTTGTCGTTATTCGTGCCGCGTAGTATGTCTGGCGGCCAGGACGGCTCGGGTTTAAAATATCCAAGATTAAATGTGCAACCTTGTCACCAATGTTTACAAGTGATCTGCTGTCGTAGACTTTGCTGCGGCCTCGGCCAGGCCACGCCTCATTTTGGTTTTAAATTCAAAATGAATTTAAAATCTCCACCATATCAGGTAAAGAGGATATAAAAGATTATATAAAGCCTGCATCATCAACATTAGGGGCGTAAATATTTGCTAGTATAACCTGCTTATTATAAAGTTTCCCTGTAACTATGATATAACGTCCTTGAGGGTCCGATAACACTTTTGGCGCTGTAAAAGAGATCTCTTTTCTGATAATAATGGCTGCACCTCTATTCTTAGCTGTGAAGTTAGAGTGAAACACCTGCTTGATCCATCTGCCCCGCAACTTCTGGTGATTTCTCAAATGAGTTTCCTGCAAGTACCTGTGGAGCAGGGAAATTATTTTACTGCTATTGTTAAATAATCATCATTATTACCATTGCATTAATAATAGAATTTGCAGCATTGATATTGTATTCAGAGGTTTAAACAGTGTGTGTGTTTTAGAAAGACTAAGTGCAGCAGGCTGACAGGAAGTTGCAGAGAGTTTGCAGGAGAGTTTGCAGAAGCGAAAGCAGAAGTGAAACCAGAGTCTAAGTATTCTGAGGAGCAGGTTAGACGAGGCTATTTGAATTACTAGGTTATTCAAATTGATCATTGCTTTAACAATGTAACAGATAGCTTTACGAAGGCCTTAAGGTTTTATGCATACAGGTATTATATTAACCTTGTATTCCAGATGCAGTGAATCAGGTCATTTTTATATTAAGCTCTTAGTAGAGGTTCTTGATTAAAACATTTATTCAACATAGTACATGTAGTTTCAGTCAGGTTATTGTACCTAAGGATGAGCCTCTGTTCTGGTGAAAGGTCAGAAGTGCAACAGGTGAATTGAGAAAGAGCATTTAAGGACAAGACACAGACAGTTAGTAGGTGAGAGGTGATATAGAGGCTGAGTGAGGTCAACACACACACACATTAGTTAGATTTATTTATAGGAAAGAGGTTAGTCATGTCTGGTTGTAACTGCGAGAGTGTCTCTGTAAACGAGGAACCGTTCCTTGTTGTCTCGGCAAGAAAGAGGAACAATTTACTTTAAGACAAGAACAGAAAGGTAGACAGGAAGTACCGGCGATGATGATCTTCTTTTAAACTGTGTTAAAAGTCATTGTGGTTGATTTGACGTCTATATATATTTTGTTGGTGACGCACGAAGGGGCGTCGTTAAATCAAACCCTGATGCTATAAAAATCTGTGTATGCTTTGATTAAGTCGAAGATCAATTGCTGTCTGCGTACAGAGTTGTTCTTCCCACACGTGTGTATTCATTAAAATCATTGTTTGACCAAGATCTTCTGGACCATGGTTGTTTGTACTCTCCTTCCTCAATATTTTGAACCTTAACATACCCTATATCTGTTCCCAGTTTTTAAGTTGTACTAGAATGTTACCCTGCTTAACAGCACCATTGAGCCCTTTACAATTCCATGAGACAAAATTTACTGGGTTTTTATACTTATCAATAACCATTACTTAACTTATGGATAAAGATTTGCAACCCATGGAATTTTTTCTCTTTTCTTTTCTCTCCTCTCCCCGCCCTCCTCCCCTTTCCTAAAAAATGGGCTCTTGTGCGTTGGTGAACGTGTACCTGGAACCGTTTGCTGTGATCACCAGTTTGGCTGGACAATACAGGCTGTCAACTGATCACCACCTGGTGGTGAGTTGGATCAGGTGGCGGGGGAGGACGCTGGACAGACCTGGTGCACCTAAACGCGTAGTGAGGGTGTGCTGGGAACGTCTAGCAGAGGCCCCAGTCCGCAAGATCTTCAACGCACACCTCCGGCAGAGCTTCAACAGCATTCCGAGGGAGACTGGGGACATTGAGTCCGAATGCTCCATGTTCAGCATCTCCATTGCCGAAGCTGCTGCATTGAGCTGCGGCCGCAAGGTGGTTGGTGCCTGCCGTGGTGGTAATCCCCGAACCAAATGGTGGACACCAGAGGTGAAGGGAGCCACCAGGCTGAAGAAGGAGTCCTATCGGGCTTGGTTAGCCTGTGCGACTCCGGAGGCAGCCGACAGGTATCGACAGGCCAAGCGGAATGCGGCTCGGGCAGTGGCTGAAGCAAAAACTCGGGTGTGGGAGGAGTTCGGAGAGGCCATGGAAAAAGACTTTCGGACTGCCTCGAAGAGATTCTGGCAAACCGTCAGGCGTCTCAGGAGGGGAAAGTGGTGCTCTACCTGCACTGTGTATAGTGCTTGCGGAGCGCTGCTGACGTCGACTGAGAAAATTGTCAGGCGGTGGAAGGAATACTTCGAGGACCTCCTTAATCCCACTGACACGTCTTCCGAGGAGGAAGCAGAGTCTGGGGATGAGGGGAATGACCCGCCAATTTCCGGGGGCGAGGTCACTGAGGCAGTTAAACAACTCCTTGGTGGCAGAGCCCCTGGTGTTGATGAGGTCCGCCCCGAGTTCCTGAAGGCTCTGGACGTTGTAGGGCTGTCCTGGTTGACACGCCTCTGCAATGTTGCGTGGAGATCAGGGGCAGTACCTGTGGACTGGCAGACCGGGGTGGTGGTCCCCATCTTTAAGAAGGGGGACCGGAGGGTGTGTTCCAACTACAGGGGGATCACACTCCTCAGCCTCCCTGGGAAAGTCTATGCCAGGGTGCTGGAAAGGAGAGTTCGTCCGCTAGTCGAACCTCGGATACAGGAGGAACAATGCGGTTTTCGTCCTGGTCGCGGAACACTGGACCAGCTCTTTATCCTCTCGAGGATACTTGAGGGTGCATGGGAGTTTGCCCAACCAGTCTACATGTGTTTTGTGGACTTGGAGAAGGCATTCGACCGTGTCCCTTGGGGTGTCCTGTGGGAGGTGTTGCGGGAGTATGGGGTGTCTGGCCCATTGCTACGGGCCATTCGATCCCTATACAACCGTTGCAAGAGCTTGGTTCGCATTGCCGGCAATAAGTCGGACTCGTTCCCGGTGGGTGATGGGCTCCGCCAGGGCTGCCCTTTGTCTCCGGTTCTGTTCATAATTTTTATGGACAGGATTTCTAGGCGCAGCCAAGTGGCGGAGGGCTTTCGCTTTGGTGGCCTCAGAATCTCATCTCTGATTTTTGCGGATGATGTGGTTCTGTTGGCTTCATCGGGTGAGGGCCTCCAGCTCGCACTCGAACGGTTCGCAGCCGAGTGTGAAGCAGCGGGAATGAGGATCAGCACCTCCAAATCTGAGGCCATGGTTCTCAGCCGGAAAAGGGTGGAGTGCCCACTCCGGGTCGGGGATGAGTTCCTGCCCCAAGTGGAGGAGTTCAAGTATCTCGGGGTCTTGTTCGCGAGTGATGGGAGAAGGGAGCCGGAGATCGACAGACGGATTGGGGCTGCAGCTGCAGTAATGCAGACGCTGCACCGGTCCGTCGTGGTGAAGAGGGAGCTGAGTGTAAAAGCGAAGCTCTCAATTTACCGGTCGATCTACGTCCCTACCCTCACCTATGGCCACGAGCTGTGGGTAGTGACCGAAAGAACGAGATCGCGGATACAAGCGGCAGAAATGAGCTTCCTCCGAAGGGTGGCTGGCCTCTCCCTTAGAGATAGGGTGAGAAGTTCGGCCATCCGGGAGGGGCTCAGAGTAGAGCAGCTGCTGCTCCACATCGAAAGGAGCCAGCTGAGGTGGTTCGGGCATCTGACAAGGATGCCCCCTGGGCGCCTCCTGGGTGAGGTGTTCCAGGCATGTCCCACCGGGAGGCGGCCCCGGGGCAGACCCAGGACACGCTGGAGAGATTATATCTCTCGGCTGGCCTGGGAACGCCTTGGCATTCCCCCGGATAAGCTGGAGGAGGTGGCTGGGGAGAGGGAGGTCTGGGCCTCTTTGCTTAGGCTGCTGCCCCCGCGACCCGGCCTCGGATAAAGCGGATGAAGATGGATGGATGGAATACAGGCTGTATTGGATGCCGGCGCTACGGAGTTTCTGCTTTAGTGAGCTCGATCGATAACAATGGGGGAGTCAAAGTTCTTGTTAGGTTTATATTGTGGATTGCCATTTATGCTTAGAAATATATACTCATATATGCTTAGAGTTTTATAATCGATTGCATATTGATAGGTTGTCTGATCCTTAGCAGTCTGCAAAGACTCTGTGTGCCTCTCAGAGCACTTTGGCATACACACACATCTTAAGGTCATGAGAGAGGTCGTATCTTCTCTTACTGATTTATGGTATAGGAGGACACCTACTCTGTATCTGCTTAAGTATAAGTGCCTTTTGTTTAGGTGGACCGCTGGACTCCTGGTACCAGCTTTGGGCAGTCGTTCACAGGGTCACATCTTGACCCTACACACACACACACACACACACACACACACACACACACACACACACACACACACAGACAAGGTACTCTTTGTTCACATGTATGCCTATGTAAGATGTCATGTTAATAAACTTATGCAAATTCATGTAACCAAAATAAAGAGCAGTGCTACGAGGGAGCAGAGGAGAGCGACTAGGGTTCGAGCGGAAGGAGCGGTGCTCGTCACAGTTCTCTCCCTCGTGCACATCATGCCCTGCTCTAGTCCCTCAGTAGCCTGCCCTCTTGCACTTGCCCTCCACCACACGATCGAAAAACTTTGCCACGCGCCCTGTCTACAGACTCCTTGTGGATATAGGTACAACAACTGCTGTTTTGGCCCTGGAACGCCCCTGGTACTCCAGACAAAAAGCGTGAGTGAGTGATGCACCTTTCCAGGAGAGTCAAGGTGGCAGACACTGCCCTGCAAAAACCCACACTGTGTGATGTGCGAGGCGCACACAGATGGAGCTCCGTCAGGTGGGCCATTCACCGTGCTTCCGGCAGCTGAGAAAGGAGTACGATGGAGCGACTGCTCCCCAAGCCACGCTTCGCACCCCAGCCCGACTGATCAGCCCTTAGAGGCAATCCTTTTCCCAAAGTTATGCATCTGACTTGTTGACTTCCCGTAGCTGCCTGGTTCTAACATGCCTGCTGTGGATATGGGTACGGTATGGCATGAGACTTACACCTTCTCCCTTGGATTTTCAAGGGCCAGTAAAAGCTTACCGGACGTTGCCGAAACCGCGACGCTATCAGGGCATGGACCCTAAATATAAAAACCTGGAGATCTGGATTACCTTTGATTTCCTGCTTCTAATTTCTAATAAAACTGAGGTTATTGTACTTGGTCCTAAAAACCTTAGAAACAATGTTGTTGTAAAGATTCTTATTCTATTTACCCTTTTCCTCAATCTCCCTCACCTCACCAGACTTACCTTGTTTCCTATTTTACTTTCTCATCACTGATTGGCTCAGGAGTTTGTTCCTTAATTGAACTTACGTGGCACACATTATATAAGGACTGCACTCAGCGTCAGCTCACTATTTTCACTGCCACATTGGGTGGCAGCTGAGGTGAGTTTGATTTGTTCTTCTGAGTTTAAACCTTTATTCTGAAGTTAGTGACTTACAGTCCAACCTTGTTTTCTCTTTCAGAGTTTAGCAATGTGTGCCTTCCTTTAAGTTATCACTGATTACAATCAAATAAGATAAGAGATAAGATGAAACTTTATTAATCCCTCGGGTGGGTTCCTCTGGGAAATTCGGTTTCCAAAAGCACAGCACCGACAGAAGTTACAGAATATTATCTATCTATCTATCTATCTATATCTATATATATATCTCTATATATCTATATCTATATCTATATATATATCTATATCTATATCTATCTATATATATATCTATATCTATCTATCTATATATCTATATATCTATCTATATATCTATATATCTATCTATATATCTATATATCTATCTATATATCTATATATCTATCTATATATCTATATATCTATCTATATATCTATATCTATATCTATATCTATATATATATATATACACACACACACACACACACACACACATATATACACACACACACACACACACACACACACACACACACACACACACACACACATATAAATACAGAGACAAGTATAAATAAAATATACGATAAATAGAATAAATAGGAATAAAAATAAAAATACAAGTGAATTGCACATTTCAAGTATTGAGATCTATTGGACCATTGACTATTAACAAAAGTACAAAAGGTATTGCACAGTGAAGGGAAGAGGCACTACAGCTTAGTTGTTCCCCCCTCCTTTGTCCTCCTGTTTCCCCTCCCTCTCCCCTCCAGAGAGGAGTTAAACAGTTTGATGGCGTGTGGGACAAAGGAGTTTTTAAGTCTGTTAGTTCTTGTCTTGGGGAGAAGCAACCTGTCACTGAACAGACTCTTCTGGTTGTTAATAGCCATGTGCAGAGGATGCCCAGCATTGTCCATAATGTCCAGCAGTTTTTTTAGTGTCCTTTTCTCTGCCACTGTCACCAGAGTGTCCAGCTTCATGCCGACCACAGAGCTAGCCTTCCTGATCAGTTTCTCCAGCCTGGATGAGTCCTTCTTTGCTGTGCTGCTCCCCCAGCACACCACAGCATAGAAAAGTACTCCAGCAACCACTGACTGGTAAAACATCCTCAGAGATAAACCGAGATAGACCACAACTAATTGATGGTTGTTTCTTTGCATTGAACCTCCTAATTAACATTGCGGTAAAAAAGATATTTTTAAGATTAGGCTTAAAACTTTCCTTTTTGATAAAGCATATAGTTAGGGCTGGATCACATGAACTCTCCCTTATGCTGTAGTAGGCTTAGGCTTCCCATTATGCACTGAATATTCTTCACTTACTTTTTTCATTCACTATGTGTTCATACACAACCATAATCATTAGTTATTGTTAATCTTTTTCTCTCTTCCACACATCACCCCCAACTGCTCATGGCAGATGGCTTTTCCTCCCTGAGCCTGACTTAGGGTCCATCTAGCTGTAATGCAATCCTGAGAGGTTGCGCTCACCACACATCACAGAGCTATGTGATGTGTGTTGTTAGGGCTGGGAAGAAACAAGTATAGATGACAAAAACCCACGAAGGCACAGAAAAATGTGAAATCTATAGACAAAGGCACTGACACTATCTTCACAACCATTTTTTTCCCAACAATGTCTTTATTTATTTTGAACATAGCAGTGTACACATCTATGAAGCGTAACAAAATAAGTAGCTGAACTTAGATAAACTACAAGATAGACATACTGCCTTTATACACATACACCATATAGGAAAGGATGAGAAAAAAAACAGCAACGACAAAACAACAAAAACAACACACAAAAGCAAAACAAACAAACAAGGACAAAAAAAGGGAAAATGGGGGAACAACTGTGTGCATCTCCCACAAATTATGCACCCTCACAGGTATATGTCAAATGTAAATTAGAAAGTAGTTGTTCAATGTCAAGCAATAAACATATTCCCAAGTGGACTGCAGAGGGCCACCTATGAATCGTCCCCAAAAATTTCCACCAAGTGGGGCAAGTTTTTATTAGCAAGGAAGTTTTTGAAGGGGCCCCAGATGCTATCAAAGCATTGCTGCTTACCCCTGATTGCGTAGGTGATCTTTTCTAAGGGCAGGGTAGATGTTAACTCTGAAATCCATTTACTTCTCCTCGGTCTATCCACCTCTTTCCAAGTAATGGCAATCACTCTCTTAGCCATCAGCAGCCCTATGTCTAAAAATAAGCGATGTTTCCTTGTTGTATTACAGTTAGCTGGATTGATGCCCAGCAAAAAACGTTTGGTTCTAAATGCAGTTTTATTTCTAATATTTCTTCAGTACATTGTTTCACTTCTTCCCAGAATTTCCTAATTTCAGGACACTGCCACAAACAATGGAGAAGGGTTCCCTTTTCCTCGTCACATTTTATACAAACATCCGGGATGGTACTGTAGAAAGCATTAAGTTTGACTGGAGTCATATATGTACGCATTAACCAGTTGTACTGCAAGAGATTTAAATGAGTGTTCACTGTTTGTGATTGTGCCCTGGCGCAAGCCCTCTCCCACTCTTCAAGGGAGATATTCTCCTGTAAGTCTTCTCTCCAGGATTCAAGCTTCTTTACGGACGTTTTTGTAGAGGCGGCCACCAGTTTATTATAGATTTTAGAAATCAAGCCCCTTCCCTGGCAATCTTTCACCATCATTTCTTCAAGGGTTGATAGGCCAGGAATGGACAAGGACTGGTTTTGCTGTATTCTAATAAAGTCTCTCAGCTGTAAATAGCTAAAGAACTGGCTGCAGGCTATGTCATGCTTGACAACCATTTCATCAAAGGACAGTAAGTGTTTATTATCTGGGTTGTAAAGATCTACTATTTTTTGTAACCCCCTTTCGGCCCATATTTTAAATCCCCCTTCACCCTGTCCTGGGGGAAATGATCATTCCCCCATATCGGGCTGAATACTGAGAGTGAATTAACTTCATTGAGGTGAGTCTTAACTTGATGTCGTAAGGCAGATACAAGAGAGATAGGCGCAGCATGAGGCATCTGTTCTTCCATAAAAATTTGATGAAGAGTGTCCTCAGTTGAGAAAATAAATTGCTTGGTGGTGGCAGAGGCAAGTTTTGAAATAAACACAACAGTTTAGGGAGTATATTTATTTTAAGAGTATTTATTTTCCCCATTAATGACATTGGTAGAGCAGTCCATCTATCCAGAGAGTTTGAGACATCTTGAATAACTGAATTACAGTTGATTTCTATGATATCCTTAAGCAAAGGAACAATTTGGATGCCGAAATAGGTGAAGCTATTAACAACCTAAATTGAGTAACAACAGAGGTTGGGTTTTCCATATCTAATTGGTTTATTAACATAATTGATGTTTTAGACATATTGATCTTGTATCCAGAAATTCCTTAAACTCCTTAATCAATTCTAGCAGAGCCGGGTGTCACAGCGAGTGAGATGAGCCGTGTGGAAAATAAAGGAGGATCCAAACGCAGGCACTTGTAAAGGTGTGATGGTGGTTTATTAAACACAAAATAAAAATGGACAAAAGGCGAACCGAACAAGGACTAAACTAGACTGGGAACAAACTGACTACAGAACACGAACCTGAACCTGAACATGAATGAAAGCGAGCAGAAACACTTGGCGGTTGACAGCAGGGAAACACACAGATGAAGCAGGGTGGAATACACAGACGGACCAGCAACTACAATGACAGAGGACACGACTTAAATACACACAGAGAAACACAGGGGAATTACACACAGGTGGTGGACACAGCTGGGAATAATCAACAAGACGAGACAGAGGTAAAACTGAACACACTCACATGAGACGCAGACCTTCCCAATAAAACAGGAAACGAGAACACTGCACCAAGACGCAGACCTGACACTGAGACAGACAGACAGAATGACACATGGAACCTGAACTAAACTAAACGTGAGATACAACCGAGAACAAATCCTTAAACATGAATAAACAGAAACATAGAATTCTAATAATAATACTCATAGTGCCCAAAACCACAACAAACATTCAAAAATAAACTAATCAATCAAAACTCAAAATACTGGGTCGAAACTGACCCAGAACCGTGACACCGGGATAGATTTGTTAATATTTTTAAGAAAAATAATTAAATCATCTGCATGAAAGGCTAAGCGATGTTCTGTCTGTCCTATTGTTACACCAGAAATAATATCATACTATCATCTCGCTGCAATAGCCAAAGGCTCAATTGCCATAATATATGATCAATCAATCAATCAATCAATCAATCAATCAATCAATCAATAATGAACAACGGTGGGGACAAAACGTCCCCTTTTCTAAACCATCAATTTATTTTTATGCTTTTTGAGATATTATTGTTAGTCAAGTTTTGTGCATATGATTCCTTATAAAGTAATCTTATCCAATAACAAAAATCCTCTCCCAGACCAAAGCGCGCCAGAGTCTCAAACAAATAAAGGCCATTCCACTCTGTCGAATGCCTTTTCAGTGTCAAGTGACAGTAAAGCAGTGTCAAGAGCCCCCCTTTTGGTCATAAAGAATGTTCAGAATCCTTCGGACATTGTGGAATCCTTGTCTGCCCCTAATGAATCCATTCTGATCCCTCCCAATTATTTTAGGTAGTATTTCTTCGATTCTCTTGGCTAAGATTTTACAAAGTATTTTTAAATCTGCATTAAGCAGACTGATGGGTCTCCAGTTTTCACATTTATTGTGTGGTTTACCAGCCTTTGGGAGCAGACTAACTAGTGCTCCTTTCAAGGACTGTGGTAAGGTGCCCTTTTGAAAGGATTCTGTTAACATTTCTAAAATTGGAAGTCAACAGTTTATATTTAAACTTTTTATAAATTTCAATTGGGAGGCCATCGGGTCCGGGGGTTTTCCCCAATTTAATACTATCGATTGCAGCAGATAATTCCTCGACAGTGATATCTTTCTCCAAAATAGCCCTAAGGTCTTCTGGTATATTGGGTATATTTATCTTATCTAAAAACTTTTTTAGTTCTGAGTGGTCATTAGATATTTCTGAACTGTAAAGATCTTCATAATATTTCCTGAAGGCTCCTGCCGGATCCACAATAATTTCTCCTAGCTCATTTTTGCAGTGAGATAATAACCCTTTCACTCTGGAGCTGCTTGAGACGTCATGCAAGAACCTTCCCAGGTTTTTCACCCTGATTGTAGAAGGACTGTTTAAGTTGCAGCAGACTGGCCAAAGCTTTTGAGGCAGAAAGTTCATTCCATTGGGCCCAAAGCAGCAATACATTTTGGTGTATTTCAGGGACCTTGTGTGATAGTATTCATTGTCTAATTCCTTTATGTTTGTCTCTAACTTTTTTGCCTTTTGGATTGGATTGGATCTAATTATTTGGCCCCTAATAAAAGCCTTAAAAGCCTCCCATCTTATGCTTGCAAAAGTTTCTGTTTTATTCATTTCAAAATAGAGGCTAATTTGTTCATCCAAAAGCGAGACAAAACCAGGGTCCGCCAACCATTTTTGTTTGCAACGCCAAATCCTAGCATCTTTCACAAGTCCTGATATACCAATGAATTGGGAGCATGATCTGAGATTAGAATAGCCTCATTGGAGCATTCCTTGATTTTAGTCTCAACTCTGCAGATATCAAAAATAAGTAAATTCTTGAATAGAACTTGTGTGCACCAGAATAACATGAGAACGTTAGAAAGTCCGGATTTTCTTCCCTCCAGATAGCTATTAAGTTCAATTCCTTCATAAAGCGCTGTATAGTGTGGGATTATAATATTATTTTATGCCATGTTAGACCCTTAATTAAAGATTGTGAATTATTATGTAGTTTTAGTTTGCATTATTCTCCTGAATTAGAAGAAGGTGATAACTATTGCATTTGTTAAACTGATTTGCATTACATTAGACTGCTGATTGATTGTGAATGAATGATATTGTTTTATGATGCATTATACTGCTGAGTTATAAGAAATACTGTTCGCAGAAAGTCATCGCCTTATTTGTCTGATTAGAAGAGAACAGAACATACTGGAGTTTTCTGCCCCATCTCAGCAGGAGCAGATAAACAGGGAGCCAAGGTCGTAGCTTAGGCGCTGTGTGAGAGAAAGAATGTGAATGTTTAGGCTTTTATGATTAGGTGGGGGCCACTAGAGGCTATAAGAGTTTGATCAATGCTCCACCATTTTGAGATCTGATGCTGTCTGCGTACGGTGTCCATCTCCCACGCGTGTGATCATTAAAATCATCGTTTGACTCAACCCGGCCGGACCAGTGTTGTTATTGTGGTTTTTCTTCTTGTATCCATCCCCAATATTTGAATCCGTAACAATAGTTACCCTACTACGGGTGTGAGACACTTCGGTTCCCGAGTTCTTATCTTTCACCGGATCTAGTACACAGTTAAAATTGCCTGCCAGCACACATTTACCAGGAAAAGAGGACAACATAAGGAATAAGTTTTGAAAAAAGATAGGGCCGTCTGTATTAGGTGCATAGATAATTTGTTCATTTAGTAAGTTCCCTTGAATGACAAGGTAACGTCCAAATTTATCTTTGGTGACTTTGTTTACCTGGAGTGGTATGGATTTATGCACCCCTCTCGCTTGAGAGTTAAACGATGCAGACCAGATCCTGCCTCTCCACCTCCTCTTAATTTTCAAGTCCTCATTATGCATCAGATGTGTTTCCTGAAGAAACACAATGTTAGACTGCAAAAATTTTATTCTGTTCATGACTTGTTTAACTTTCTTCAGATTTCGTAACCCTCTGCTGCCCCACGTCATGGCCGACGTGACACCGGCATAACCCTAAGTTTATTTGTCGAAATAGGGGTGATTCACTTACTCCAGTGCCCAGCAGCCTCGTCTCTGTCAGTGCGCCCCAGGGCAGCTGTGGCTACAGTGTAGCTTGCCATCACCAATGTGTGAATGTGTGTGAGAATGGGTGAATGACTGAATGTAGTGTAAAGCGCTTTGGGGTCCTTAAGGACTAAGTAAAGCGCTATACAAATACAGGCTATTTATCATTTACCATACAACAGTAATCAAATGATAAATGGTGACAATAGTGTTTTCATTATAGAACCTTTCTAGTCTTAGTCCTCATAACAGACGCAAATGATACAGGTCTCTGATCTATGAACTTTAACCACTTTCATTACACACAAACTCTCTCACACACAATGATGGATGGTTTGGGGATAATTTGTTTATCAACAGCAGTGAATACACCAGGGGCACTGCCACAGAGGATACTCAGAAATTATGTAAAGCACTCCAAACACTGAATGGAACATGTTTGGTATTATTTTATGTTGAGAACAATTATAGTTCTGTGTACTAACTGATAGATATTTATACCTGTATTGCTCTGATATTCTCCATCAGTTGGTCAGTTCTGGAAGCTCCCAACAGGACAGAATTTACCCTTTCATTTCTAAGGCACCAGGCTGTGGGGGTTTACAGCACAGAGAGAAAATGTTAATGTCAATGATATCAAATCAAGTTAAATACAATGTTTTCTAGAAAACTGCATTGTATTTTCACAGGACAAATGTGTTTTGTATTATGTTTATTATGTTTTTTCTTTTACTTCTACAGTCATTTGCAGAGAATATAACATACAACAATATTTAATGTAGGGAAGCCAGTGTATTATTATACATATAGTAATGTTATTCATTTACCAATAGCCAGTTGGGGAAGAGTGCAGTCTATTCTTTCAGCAACTGCCTGCAACTCCTTTAGCTTCACCTGCTGGCGGTGCCCCTCCTCGTTTAGGATCTTGTCTTTTAGCCATTGATAACCCTGTTACAGATAGTTAAACAGACTGTGAGAAAATCTGATTGTTAACTAGTTTACCAAAATTACAAAGAGAAGAATAAGCTAAAAATAAAAAACTAAGCACTGCCATTCTCTTAGAGATTTCACCCAAGAAGTCCTCTTGGGATGAGATGAATCACTCTGATTCATTGGCAGCTGTAGAGTTGTGTCTTTTTAAATCTGTGACCAGAGTAAATCAGCTCACTGTCTGCCTGCTGGCCACATGTGTCCATTGATGGTCCCAGGACAGCCGTGGTCCTACATCACCATTGATTTCATTACTGGCTCTATCAGTGGGTAATAACTCTATACTAACATCTATAGACAGTTCTCCAAGGCTATGCACTCTGTCACCTTCCACAACTCCCTTAAGCTTCAGAAATGGCTCAGTTCCTCAGGAACCATGTTTTTTGGCTCTATTACCAGACATTGTCTCGGAGTGTGGACCTCAGTACACCTCTCGAGTTTGGGATGTCACAAAACAGCTGTGTGCAGGCAGAATAGGACCTAAATGCAGACTTCACGGAGGCGAAAATGTAAACTTAAAAAGCAGCTTTATTGCTGGCAGTGAAAACTTTAGAAAAACTACACTGGGAAAATATAAATTAAACACATGGAGAGACACATAGGGAAACACACAGCCATGTATGAGGAGATTACGACACGTGACTGAGGGATACACTGACATAAATACACAGAGGGATACAGGGCAAAGAAGAATCAGCTGGAAGGCACGGCAGGCACAAAATACACAGATGAGACAGGGAAGGGCAAGCTGATGGGAGACTATCAAAGTAAAACAAGAAGTACATAGAGGCACAGACTGGAGAGAGAGAAGGAACTGGGGAACATAGATAAACATAACAGAATAAAACACGACGGGAAAAATGGCACAAGAACTCATACCACAATATTAACACAGACACACGGAGGGAGACACAGGGGGTAAAGACACAAGGGGAAATCTAATAACTAAACCTAATCAAAACAACCCAGGTAATATGGAATGATCCTTAGAAACAACAAACTAGACTTAACAAAGTACAAAAATGACAAAAAAACACAATAAACTCAAACCACTGGATCACCCAGGACTGTGACAGCCAAGGTTAGAATCTCTTCTGGATTTCACAGACATAAAAATGGCAGAGAGGTCTAACCAGGAGCTGGAGGCTGCTCTTCGTTGCATGGTCCAATCTCAGTCAACCTGAAGCTTGCATTTGGCTTGAGCTGAGTACACCCACAACTCCTTGACCTCCTCTGCTGCCAGTTTGTCCCCATTTGAAGTCTTATTGGGGTATTAACCATGCCTGTTCCCCATTCAGGAAAATGAACTGTCGGTCTCCTCAGTTCAATACCACCTTCATCGCCAGTGTCAGATATGGTGAACGGCCAAGGTGTCTCTCCTCAAGAGGCCAGACGAAAACAAGAGATGGGAAGATCGTCACTGGACCCTGACCCCTAATTGCGCTCTGGGTCAGAAAGTTTAGCTGTCTTAGAAAAATACTCAATTACAAACTAAATTGGAAAACCTATAATGGCCCTTTTGTAATAGAAATTTAAAAAACAGAAAAATTACAACCTTACAACCTTGCTTGTGTCCAGGATACACCTCCCAGCTTAACACTCCTAGACAATTGAATTTTATGATTTACTTTTATCTTATATATATATATATATATATTAGGGGTGCAACAATACACAAAATTCACGGTTCGATTCGGTTCGATACTTTGGTGTCACGGTTCGATATTTTTTCGATACAAAAACAAATGTTCATGCCTTTTTAATTTATCATTTATTAAAATTATAAATATATATTTTAACTCAAAAGTACAGTTTTTAAATTTAATGTTGCTGAATCAACAAAATAAAAAAAATAAATCTATCTAATCGAGAAATCACTTATCTTTGGAAAAGAGAATTTATTACAGAGAAATGGCTCTTTCCAAAATAAAAGCTATACTATACGCTTCTTCTGAGGTATACTCTCTGCAGCATATTAAACGTATCAGGTAAGGAGAATCATGTGCTAACGGCTGTCTAAATGACTCGGGTAAAGTGTGTAGCATGCGTGCTTGTTGTTTTTGTCTGCTTCCACTTGTCTTTGCACTAGGATGATGTCGGCGTAAATGTGCAGTCATATTTGTTGTGTTCCCACCAGTGTTGTCAGCGTTAATCTCGTTAAAATGACATTATGCAGCCTAGGCGGAGTAATCGAACGCAGATTCACTGAGCGCTCAACACAGACAGCATCGTCAGAAGGGAAGTTGATAAAATAAATTACAAATTTTGTATTGTTCGATACATATGCGTACCGAACCGAAAGCACTGTATCGAACGGTTCAATATCGATACGAATATCGTTGCACCCCTAATATATATATATATATATATATATATATATATATATATATATATATATATATATATATATATATATATATATTGCACACTTTCTGTAAATCCGATAAACTTCATTCCACTTCTCAAATATTACTGTGTGTGTCTCCTATACAGTGTTGGGTAAGTTACTTTAAAATAGTAACTTAGTTACATTACTAGTTACTTCTCTCAAAAGTAACTCAGTTACTTCAAGTTACTCGTTACTTTCAAAGTAACTAGTTACTAGGGAAAGTAACTTTGGTTTTACTCAGAATTCTCTTGTTAATGTGTTGCTTCCATAACTTTGCCAGTCTTCTAGCTTGCTTACTTGCCACAAGTGCACTGTGCCACCTACCAATAGAAAGGAAAAGATAATGTGCATATTTCCACGAGAGAAATCCCACACCTGGACTGTCATTGACTGCTGCCATGATTCTAGCCTACGTCACAGCGTCATGTGCGCCTTTTACATCCAACACAAAAACTGCAGTCGTGGTGCTTTCGATTGTACTCAGAACTCAGAAATTCTGCCTTCTGAATAGGAAGATGTAGGCAACACCAGACTGCAGATGAGCTGCATACATGGCTGGACTGGGACAGAAAATTGGCCTGGGCATTTTGACTAGAGACTGGCCCACCATTATAGGAAAAATCATAAAGCCTTTGAATGAAAATAAACACTGTTGTGACAGTGATGTACACTGTTCTGATGGTATATATGCATCAATCTATCAATCGTTTGTTGTAAGATTCAGATAATTATTTTTTAAAAGCTAGAGATTTTAAATGAGAATAAGAAAGAAAAGTATTTCTTTGTGCCCCCCTTTCCCTGTTAATGCCCTACATGCCCCCCTGGCAACACTTTGCTAGATCCGCACCTGCACAGTTACCAGCTGTGTTAGGATGCCTGGGTCGTTGACCCAGGGGTTTTGAGTTTATTATATTATTTATACTTTCTAGTTTTTGGTTTCTTTGAGTTCTGTCTTATGGTTTATGTCTCTGTCTTCTTTAGTTGCTGTCTCCCCTATCACCTGTATCCCCTTGTCTAGTTCGCGTCTCTGTGTATCCTTAGTTCCCATATCCCCGTGTTCAGTCAGTGTTTGTGTCTGCCCTGGTCCCACATCTCTGTTCCCTCTGTAGTGCCTGCATGTGAGTCTGTGTTATGTGTTTCCTGTTTTACTTTGAAGGTCTGTGTCTTATCTCAGTGTGTTTCAGTTTACGCTTCTTTGGTCTCGTCAGTTCTGATTTGCCCCAGCTGTGTTTCCCTCCTGTTACTCATTCCCTGATTGCTCCTTTTGTGTATTTAAGTCCTGTGTTTCTCTGTGTCTGTGTCGCGATCTACCGTTTTCCTAGCTGTGTGTTCTGTCATTCCTCCAGTTTAAGTTTGTTTTGAGTTTTTTCAGTTATGTTATATTTTGAGTACCAAATTAAAGCCTTTTTGAGTTCACAACTGTCTCCGGAGTCTGCACCTTGGGTCCTATTCCTGTCTGCACACAGCCACACCTAACAAGCTGTCAGCTACCTAAAAAAGGATCCTGGTGTTATTTGTCTCTCAGAAACAGTTCATAACTTATCTTCAACTCATTCATGTCACCTAAAGGGTAAACCTGTTTCTCCATCACTTGTTCAGCTCTGATGATCCAGTAAGGACATCTCCTGGTTTCATCTTCATGTTTCCCTCTCACCAGATAACCAAACCATATCATGACCAGCAGCTTTTTTGCAGCTGTGGCTCCAGCAAACATCAGCTGATACTAAAAATTAATATTAAATAAATTCTAACAACAGCTGATCAAGCTTAAACGTGCTGCTGTTGTTTAGTGCGACATCCGCTGGTTTCCTCTTTCGGCGCAAAGTGAGCGATAAACAAACAAGAGAGAAAAGACGATCAGCTGATCATTGATCAGTTTTCATGATTGAAGTAGCAACAGGAGAGGGAGGGTGAGAGGATGAGAGAAGAAGAAGCAGCTGTGCAGCAAAGACAGAATAACTCCAGCTTTGTGTCTTTTTCATTGTAGCTGAATTACGGGACAAACTGTTCCTTTTCACCTCAATAAGAAACGCGTAATATTTTCTCTGAATACCAGACGGGACGGTTGGCAACTCTAATAACTTATGAACAAAATAAAGTTCAACATCATTAACTTCATAGCACCCACCCAGCTGTATAGAAACTCCGTCATGCTAGCTAGCACGCAGTACGGAAAAAGTCAGAATAACGAAAATAAACTCCACCTAAACTTGGTTCATATCTGACCCAGAGAGACTGCAGGTCATAACTTCTTACCTGAAGTTCAGTTCACACTTGGACCGGCGGCCGCCTCGGGTCTCTTTTCCTTCTGCGTCCCTTTTCCTTCATCCACCTGCTGGCCTCCACCACTTGCTAATGTTACTGAATCTGTGGAAGCTCCGCGATAGCCACCACACGAAGTAACGACCCTATCTAAATCCCAGTAACGACTAACACGTTCCTGATTTTGGCATAATAACTAGTTACCGTGCTCGTTACCACAATAATAACGTAGTTACTGTAACGCGTTACTTAATAACGCGTTAGTCCCAACACTGCTCCTATATGATATATTTAACTGACATTTTTTATCGTAACAACCAACGATTTATACAGGAAAATAATGACTTCTAACAAGGTTGCCCAAACTTTTGCATCCCACTGTATACACACACACACACACACACACACACACACACATACATACATACACACATACATATATATATATATATATATATATATATATATATATATATATATATATATATATATATATATATATATATATATATAGGACTAAACGCACGCATGAGGCAATCAGGGAAAGTGGAGACACAGGAGGGCACAGCTCTGACTACAATGAAACAATGACAACACAGGGGAGAGTAAGACTAAATACAATGAGCAAAGAAACAGAAGGACTTTTATTAGAGTGAATTGTTAAATGTTGTCATTTCTATGCTTGCCAACTCTGATGAAAGAAATTCCACTGTCCTTACCCCCAGATTCTCGAGGTTCTGGTGGGGGGCTGTAATGTTTTATTGCAGATACATCCTATCTGGAAGATCTGCTTCTTTTGATGTAAGCTTCCTGCGTTTACGACCCTTTGGTCAGCAGGAGGTCTGACACACACACACACACACACACACACACACACACACACACACACACACACACATTCTTACAGAAGTTCACACATATACATACAATGCTTTGTCTTAGAACTAAGGGGGCGTGGCTTTGTTCTGACGTGTTTTGTGTGAACTGTCTCTCAATAAAAGGTAGCAGGAGGAGGTCAGATCTGAGGGTCATTTTCGTGGTGGACACAGACGAGGCCTCCCTTGCGCAAATAATCGATCGACTGTCTTGTTTTCTTCATGATGAATAAGTCTCTAGAATTAGCGGGGCTTGTGGAAACACAGACCCAACAACTTTCAACATAAAACAGGTAGCATGACGGAACACAGACGTGACCCGAACAACATAAACCACGCAGGCATAACATAAGAGGTAAGACACACACAACAACAAGGGGAACTTCAACACAAGGGAAGATGACATAAGGAGTCTAAATGAATAAAGAGCTGAAACTAGGCAACCTTGGAACAGGTAGCATGACGGAACACAGACTCAAAAAAGACTCAATGAGCCAAAACATAAACAATGAATATCAAAATACAATGAAACACAAAAAACTGGGTCAAACAACCCAGGACCATTACAGTTCCTTTGTTTAATACCAGATGGATATTAAATATTGGGATATTACCTTAAGTGAAGCACGTGAATAAGGAGGGATTCCATTGTTATATTTCCCTGAGATGATCCCACAAGCCAGTGGACACCATGTCATAGCTCCAATGCCTGCATGTCCAAAAGGAATACATACAGAATATTTAAAAAAATTATTTCTTTAATTTCCAGATTATGAATCGGTGTTCAGAAGGCCACTTAACACATTGTAACCTTGGTTCTCTGAGTGAGATAATATCTCTCCACTCCATTACATATTCCATATGTATGGGGTATGACCCAGAGAACAAAGGTTACAATGTAACCTTACATTCTCTATCATATCGAGACTCTCCAGTTTGCTATATATTCCATATGTACGGGGTAACTCTGTAAGACACCCCACGAGAAGACAGTGCAACCAAATCCCAGAATGTATTAACGAACTATTTACAAATGTACATATACATATGCCACCCCGGTCAGGGCTTCGCCAGACGCAAGACTGGCCTGAACTGGTCCCAAAAGACGTAAGGACTGCAACTGAGCGGCCACTCTAGGTCAGCCCACAAGATGCTAGGCTGACCGGGGAACGATGGCTACCGCCAATGGGCACCCAGCATCTACTCTCAAGAGATGAGCAGGCTGCCACGTTCAAGCAGAAAATTTGCGTAAAGGTGGTGGCCGAGGACAAAGTCATCAATGTACAAGCGCCCCTCCATATGGCCCAAGAAGTCCACCCTGCAGGTCAAGTGGGCCTGAACACCTGAGGGAAGAGGAGCTCCTACTGAGGCATAAGCCTGCAGGATTAACTGGGACTTAGACCACTAGTCCATTGTCCAAAGTGACGGGGTACGTGCAACATACAGAACCAGAGCTCGGATAGGTCACAGAGCCTGCAGACACAGAGCTGCCTCTCACTCCAACCCTTCAGTGGGAGCTGAGTGCTGCTCAACCGTCTGAGAAAAGTAAAAGTCCGAGAGGACTTGTGGCAAGAAGGCAAGAAGGCAGGGTTGGGTCCGAGGACCACCCCCTTCCCATCAAGCAGTCACTGTGGCCGACAGTGCATGGAGCTCACTTATTCTTCTGGTGGAAGTTATGGCCAGAAGGCGGTCTTAAGCGATAGCCACTTCAACTTAGCATCTTCCAGGGGCTCAAATGGAGGGCACTGGAGGGCACTAAGGACCAGTTCCAGGTCCCAAGGGGAAACCGAGCTGTTAGGTCCTGGACACCCCTAGCAACCGCGAAATCAAAGCAGCGTTAGCGCAACGCTAACGCTGCTTTGATTTCGCGGTTGGCTGTTCACCTTGGTCGCTCAGTGCTCAGTTGCTGAGCACTGAGCGACCAAGGTGAACAGCCTTAATCACAGCCACTAACCCATGAAGGATAACAGCAGCTCTGCCTGCCTCTAGCTGGGACTGCAGGATGGTATTGACTGTGGCACCTTGGGTGTCCAGTCCATGGACCACCATGGCATCAACTGTCACACCATGGGGTCCAGCCTGTGGACCACGCACCAGGAAGCAAACACTCCCCAGTGATAGCAGTAGGAAGCCCTCGTGGATGGTGCACAAGTTTCCTGCATGGTGTTCACAACAGGGGCAGGAAGTCGTAAGGAGCGCAGCCTCTCCTCCTCAGGGGCCAGGCCATCAGCCGCAGCCTTGCGGGGAAAGGATGGAAGAGTGACCCTCCGGCCTGGGGCAGGAGGTCCCAGGGCATGCCATCCAGGAGGGGTGGGATTACTTAAAACCAGGGCGGAGGACCGAGTGGAGGAGGGAGAAAGGGGGGAAGGTGTAAAGGAGTGCCTGGGGCCAGGGACGCACAAGGGCACCTCACCCTAGAGGGGTGTCGTCGGACTTCAGGGAGAAGTACAGAGGGCAAGTGTGTCAATTTCCTGGAGGCAAAGAAGTCAACCTCTGCCCTTAACTCCCCTGGGCATGGACTGCCCCTGGACATAATGTCTGCTGCCATGTTCAGGGAACTTGGCACATGAACTGCCCAGAGGGAGAGGAATTGGCAGTGAGCCCACTGCCACAGCTGGGCGGCCAGTTTGCAGAGGGGAGGAGAGCCCAGCCCCTCCTGCTGGTTGATATAGGCTGCGGCAACTGTGCTGTCTGTCTAGACAACCACGCAATCGAGACAGGACGTGCCGAAGTGCCAGGAACATGGCCAGTACTATGGGCAGACCTTTGTGCCATCAGAAACTGAATTTGAAGTTAATTCATTTGCTTTGAAACTGTATTTTGTCCTTTAAAAATGTAGCTCTTGAATAATTTCAGTTTAATTTATCACCATTCAGTTTCAGTTGGAATTTCAGTTCCAAAATTCTTTTTTTTTGTTACTTGCATCCAGTTCCGCTTCCAGGGTAATTGAGCGCAGATTAATAGAACTACATTTTATCAGCGGAACGAAAGTGTTACTGATGGGAATCTACATTATCTTGAGCTGGAGCTGGATTAAGACTTCAAAAGTCAGCAGATAAACTCTCTGGTTGGTAATAAATGTATCACATGTATAAGAACAAGCGTCATGTTAAAAAATGATATTTGTACAGTAACTTTTATGCTTATGATTTGGCGTAGTTTGCCCTTGGTTCAGCTTTGACAAACAAATATGATTGACTGTTTCTTATAGAATTCCACAGTTGTCATATTGTACCCTCTCAGAGCCCCCTACAGTAGGGAAATATACAAATGAATGTCCAAAACATTGTATTTTAGGTTTATTAATGTCTTGCACAACATCCCAACACAACTCTTTAGCTAACTTAATAACGTTAGCTAAATTGAATAGTTTAATTCATTAGTGTAGCATTACTGGATCACCTCTGTTTGAAGTCATTTAATATGGTATACAACTATTATTGAAACAGCAAAGTTTGTAAAAAGAAACTTTAACAAACAAAAAAAACCCCCAAGACTTCTCATTCTCTAAACGTTTGGCCACAGCTGTAGATTACACTATGAGTGCTTGTTGACTCTTGTCAATAATTACATTTTACACAACCCACGCACACAGTCACATAGTACCACAGGTAGGGATGGGTACCGATATCTGGTGCCATTATGGCACCCAGTGCATTTTGGTGCTTTATTTCGGTGCTTTTTTTCCTCAGATGTCATACATTTTCGATTCTAGCCAATCATTTTACCTTTCCAGGGATAGTAGGCAGGCCCAGGTATGTGCGTTCTTTTAGAGCAGAGCTACAGATTAAAAATGCCCAAGGCAAAGTGGTCAAAAGTCTGGCTGTACTTCACAGCAAAAGATGCAAACTCAGCAGCCTAAGGTGATACTGTGCAAAGGAGGGAACACTTCGAATCTGATGAAACACGCATAGCGTTTTTTTAAAACCCGAGAAGAGCACCATATTTGATAGCTCAAATACCTCACACCAAGCACATATACTGCGGGTGTGGTGCCTGTTATCGAACCTGGAGTTAGCAACATCCCCCAAGAACCCAAATAGGAGAGTCCTAGCCCTAGCCACCGGTTCCAACCAAAGGAGGTATGTTGTATCAACAGAAAAGGCTAACTTGGTTATCATTTTGCAGAAAAAAAGAGACTGCTAAAAATAAAAACATAAGAGGTTTTTGGACAAAGTTTGTGTTCGCATTTCTCTAAGCTCCGGTTCGAGCACCGTTTAAGCACCGGCACCATTTCAAAAGTACCAGTTTGGCACCAGTATCGGATAAAACCTAAACGATACCCATCCCTAACCACAGGTAGTGTGAGTACAAGAAAATAATTATTATAATATGATGTGTTAAATTTGTTTAGATCAGAGGAATAAGGAAGGATTTGTCTGTGTTTTAGTTTGGCTTAGTTGTAGGCCTGAGAGTGTGTGTAATTGTTTAGAGGGAAAGGAATTTATGGACACTGGCACTGCCATAAAAGGAGACAGGAAGCTACAGTTGGGGGTTGCTTATGCTGATGCTTGTACCTTTAATAAAACTCATAATTGTTATAACTTAGAAGTAGGTTTGCAGGAGACTCTCCACCTTATCTGTAAATGTAAGACAACAAGAGGCCAATGGCCCAGTGGATGCAGAGTGGAGGTCTCAGTGTTTGTAATATGTTAACTCTGTTTTCTATGTTGTATAGAGGAATTTGGTGTAGCTTGGGTGAGATTACTTTTATGACCCCCAGGAAGCAGGGCTGGACTGGGACAAAAAATCGGCCCGGGCATTTTGACTAGAGACCGGCCCACCAAAAATGTGACGTCATTCAGGGGTAAAACCGCAAAGGATTCTGGGAACTTGTGGCAAGAGGTACTAGCGCATGCAGGCTTTCAATTGAACTAAGTTACACAGCGATAAAAAGAAACACAAAAAATGGCAAGGAGCTGTTGTATTATTAACTGCAATAGCCGGTGTTGTGCCAAAAAGTGATTGTCTGCCAAAAACTGATTTCCGGTATTTGCCAAAAACTGATTGCTCGTATTTAAATTGCTATAAGTAACTTGTTGGGCTATAATATGTGAAACATATGTCAAATGCATCCCTCATGGATGACATAAAGGCATCTCTCCATCTTTCTCTCTCTCTCCTGCTCTTTTATTTCTCTCTCTTGCTCCATCTCTCTCTGCTGCTCTTCTGTCTCCTCTGTCACAGACTTATCCACTTTTGATGATAAATCAGCCTGGTGCAACATGTAAGGCTTGGCGCAATTTGTTAAGATTTTGAGGAGTTTGAGAAACTAACCTTAAGCATAAAATAAAATTTACTATCAGTAACTTCATAGCACCCGCCCAGCAGTATATAAACTCCGTCATGCTAGCTAGTACGCAGTACCAGTTATTCTAAGCGACTGTAAAAAGTCAGCACAACGAAAACAAACTCCAACTAAACTTGGTTTATATCTGACACAGATAGACAGCAGGTCATAACTTCTTACCTGAAGTTCAGTTCCTCTGCCACTATGACCGACGGCCGCCTCGGGTCTCTCCTCCTCTTGCCTCCCCTTTCCCTTATCCACCTGCTGGCCTCCACCACTTGCTGATGTTGCTAAATCTGTGGAAGCTATGCCATAGCTACCGCCAAACAATTCAGTTATTTTTTACACATTTGGCAGCGTCTGCCTGAAGGGCTTGTTTCTTTTTGGCCCTAATTTTTTCTGCACCTCCTTTCCTTTTTTTTGTTCTCCATTTTCTTTAGTTCGTCTATAAGATTGCTAAACAAGGGGGAGGGTGCATCCGGCCTCCTCGGCTGTAACTGGTCCAGCCCAGAGTCGATCATGACCAATTGGCCAATCCAACACCTTTCATTATTTATACCCTTCCAAAAAAAAAAAAAAAAAAAAAAAAATCGATCGGCCCATAAAAACAAAAGATCGCCAGCGGCCCACCGGGCAAATGCCCGGTATGCCCGATAGCCAGTCCAGCTATGCCAGGAAGTCACGTACGCAGAGACACACACACGGTGCTTAAACTGTTACACTCACACACCCACACGCACATTCACTCACGTGCACTCACACATACACACAGGTACGCGCACATTCACTCACGTGCACTCACATAGACATACGGGTACGCGCACACACAGGCACTCACGTGCTCGTGCATACACACAGACACAGAGTTTGCAGCACACCATGGGGGTTTTATGATGGGGTCACTTCTACAAAACTGTGTTTCACAGACAGAGGAGTAGAAGATTTGCAGAGGGACATAGGCCTTGCACATCTTCCCTTCTAGAAGATGCATGCTTAAATGAAGATGAATGAAGATGAATAAAGGTTTTTGTGAAAATGATTAATGAGTTCCGGTGCCGTCTCTGGATGCCCAAGGAATAAAAGAACCTGGGTGTAACTGATTTCACAACAGTAGGCAGTGTTGGGGAGAAACGGAATACATATACCGTGTTATGTATTTAAAATACAAAATATGAGTAACTGTATTCCATTACAGTTACCGTTTAAAAGGTAGTATTCAGAATACAGTTACTGTAGGAGCCATTCTTGTGTTAATACCTTATGTGGTCGCTAGATGTCACCTTTTTCTGTTTTGATCATGTAAAGGTATTTAAGGTAGATGCAAATAATCGGCATCAGGTATGTCATTAATTGTAAGAAGGCAAACAGTTTGTGACCGTTGCGCTGTTATGTTAATTTGATACGGAATAAAGACCAAAAAGGACAAGATACATACTGCTGGATTTATTGGACTGTTTACTTAATTCATGCATATCAGTGACATCGCGTCACCCCCATTAACGACCACCTCAGTGGCTTCAAGCGTAGGCTTAGCCTCTACATTAGAGTCACAAACTTGCTTTTCTTTGGGGAAAAGTTTGTGCCAACTTTTTGGGGACTCGGCGCAAACAGGACAATTAAAGTCTGAGTGATCGATCGCCACGGAGAGCTGAATGGTGTTTGGAAAAAGTTACCGTGGAGGGTTCACAAGGAGTGGACAGCTGGACTATCGGTCTGTCAGCTGACGACGTGGAATGCTTGGCGACTGTTCCGTGGATGTTGGAGAGGACTCAGAATTCTTCATCGGAATCAGTATGGCACCCAACGCAAGGTATGAGTAGCGCTACTAATAAATGGCCATTTATAAAAGTGTGCACACTTATTTAAGAAGACGTAATTCCAATGCATTGGTGGTCAAACATAATAAATCTGATTTATAAACAAACTTTCGCAACCCTCAATACTTGATAAATATTTGAGTTTTGGAACATTTGAACTATGGACACAAATAAAGCTGCTGACAGGCTCCCGGAGCCTGCTGCAGAATCAGCTGTGCAAAGTCGGAACGCCAGCAAGGCTGGGACACATCCAGAAAAGGAAAAACGAGTGGTGAAATTGACTGCTAAGGCACTTGCAGAGAGACTAGACAGACTGCAACGTGATAGAAAAGCTAAATTAAATAAAGCTAATAATTTAAAAGAGAGTATAAGGGTCTCAATGGAAAAAAATGAAACTTCTATGGTTCAAGCATCATTCAATGATTTTGTTGGTTTGTGTAATGAAGCAAAAACAGTTCATGGTTCATTGATGTGTTTGTTACCAGATGATGAAAAAGAAAAGCATGAAACATGGTTTAAAGCAAAAACAATGCATTATGATGAGTTCACTTATGAAGTGAAAGAATGGTTATCAGGTTGCGAACATTTACATTTAAAGGGTGATATGTCATCTAGTGGTAAAGTGAGCACAACTTCTTCTGCCAAAATCAAAGCAAAAGCAGAAAAGGCAGCATTACTCGCTCGTATGGCAGCCCTAAAAGAGAAGCATGCTTTGGAGGAGCAAGAGCTTAAGCTAAGGAGGAAATGTGAACAGCTTGAGCTTGAAGCGTTGCTTTCTGCCTCTTCTGCAAAGTTAGCTGTTTTCCAAGCTGCTGAAGTTCAAAGTATATCTAACATATCGTCCAATGCTATGAATTCATATTATGAAAGGGAAATCAGGAAAACAGCTGCTTCAGCCGCAGTCAAGCCTAGTACACCAGTCAATGAAGATAAACCTGCAATGCAAATAGTACAGACTGAAAGCAACATATCTGCAATGATCCCGCCAGGAACGGAAATTGAAAGTGAGCCACAAGCTCAAACGGTCATCACAACGCAATTTCACAATGTGGATCCTCCATCGCCCAGGTCAATTCCTACAGCGGGAGAAAGACGGTCGGAGGACATTTGTACCATTTTACAAAGACAAAATGAAATAACTGCAACCCTTGTTCACCATCAGCGTTCATCGTCATTACCATCCAGGAAAATACCTGTATTCGATGGTGATCCTCTTCAGTACATCTCTTTCATTAATGCGTTTGAACAAGGAGTGGAAGAAAAGGCCAATAAGAGGGACTGCTTGTATTATTTGGAGCAGTTTACAACAGGACAGCCGAGAGAGCTGGTACGCAGTTGTCAACATATGGCTGCAGGACAAGGCTATATACAAGCAAAGCAACTGCTCAAAGAACACTTCGGAAATGAATATAAAATTGCATCTGCTTACATTGACAAGGCATTATCTTGGCCTGCAATTAAAAATGAAGATGTGAAATCATTGCAAGCGTATTCTCTTTTCTTACGTGGGAGTTGTAATGTCATGAAAACATTGCAACATATGCAGGAACTGGACATGCCAGTAAACATGAAAATCATTTTGTGCAAGTTGCCATATAAAATGAGAGAGAAATGGGGAGCCTTTGCATATGATATGGTAAATGGCCTGTATTTTTATAGCGCTTTACTTGTCCCTAAGGACCCCAAAGCGCTTTACATATCCAGTCATCCACCCATTCACACACTGGTGATGGCAAGCTACAGTGGGGCAAAAAAGTATTTAGTCAGCCACCGATTGTGCAAGTTCCCCCACTTAAAATGATGACAGAGGTCAGTAATTTGCACCAGAGGTACACTTCAACTGCACTCTAAAAAATGATTCATGGGGTTAGTAAGTAAAGCTTAAAATCAATAGCTTTTTCTGCATAAAAAATTAAGTTTGTTGCATGTACACATTGTAATCAGTTGATAACTTAATTTAATGAGTTGGTCGAAATGAAAATAAAGAAAACAGTCTTAGCTCAGTAATATATCGATTTTGAACAGACATTTCTGTGTTAACTTAACATGAAAGTGTATTCAGTTAATACAACTTAAAAATCTCGTAAGCGTCCTTTAAAAGCTGAGTACAAGGCTGACTTGCCCGGACATGTTGTGCTCTCAGACCACTGATCGAAAGAAACGGAGGCAAAGAGAGAAAGCGGAGAAGCGCCATTTTGTACGGAACGTTATCAAACGTTAAAGCTTTGTGGTGAGTACAATTTTTTGCCTTGTTTTATTCACAGCAGCTAATAACTCTAACTTTAACTCTATCAACACGCACTGCAAGAAATCCTTTTTACACAACACTAAACTCTTCCTCGGCGAGTGGTGGTGATAAGCTAGTAACGTTACACTTCTGGCTAACTTGTGAAGTAATTCGACCGTAACATTAGTCTTTGTTAAGTTTTGTTTTACGGTGGCAGCCAAATGATGTTAATTGACACTGAGCTTCTGTAGCAGTAGTTTTAACTCTGCAAAGACAGGGTAATACATGTTTTTCTTCTTTCTACTTTGAAATCGTTGCAGCGTTGATGAAGGTTTGACCAGCAAACGGCTGGGCCGTTTTACATTCATGACTAAACAAATGTAGGTTACTGAGTATACATTCGGTTTAACATCGATGCATTTTGATGTTTAAGTCCTAGAGTTATTTTTATGTGAGATTGAAGTTTGTTAATTGAGCCCTAGCTGAAGAACAGCCTGTGTCAAAGTTCAGTCAAAAAACGCGGGCGAGGAAGCGAACGCCATGTTGTAGAAACGCCACAGGAAAGATCTTAAGTAACATTCATAAACTAGTTGTTTTAATGACATTACATTGAGTGTGCATTAGCACATAAAATATAATTTTGCTCTTTTGGGTGTTAACTGCAGATACATAAGCGCAGTTGTATCACTTAAGAAAAAATATCTTTGATTTGGAAACATAAAGCAACTTTTAGGAGAAACTCAACACTAAAAATAATATACATAGTTTTAACTTTTAATGTCATAAGGATTTCCTGTGAGATAATGATTAGACTAAAGACTATAGTTAAAAAAGCGTGAATATTGATTGCGTGTAGTTTGCCCATTTCTTTGCAGTAGTTTACAAGCATTTTTCTTGTTTTTCATCTTGAATATTCAAAAACAATGAATTAAAATTTACTGTAATGCTGATGTAGCACAAGTTGTTTGTACTACAGCCTTCTGAATCACCCAAGTTAAAGTAATTTAAAACTGTTTGTTTTTAAAATGAAGTGGATCTGTAAAATTTGCAAATTTTGGCAAAAAAAAGTGTTATGACCCAGGGTCATTATTTGCGGTACGGTGTTGTTATTGTTTGTATTTGTATTCAGTGATGCTTGTTTCCAGGTGGAGGCCGCCCATTGGTGGAGGAAGGAAAGAGGCCAGCTACAAAGGGGGTTGGACTGGGCCGGCGAGGAGACTTCCTGGTTTCCCGTGAGCTGTGTGTCTGGGGGACCGTCGTGGTGTGTGACTGCACGGGGCTGCGACATAAATGTTGACAAAGAGTGTACCTGGGCTTGGTAGCTGTAGGGGTGGGAAGCCGTTTTCTTTCATTCCCCTCTTTTCTCCTGTTTCGGGTAGGGAGACAGGTTAGAGAATTGTATTTTGTTTTGGAATCGTGGGAGGTAAGTTAGCTTTGTTTTTCTTTCTAGTGTGTTTTGTTTGTTGTTTTGGCATTGCCCACCCTGAAGCTCGCTACCTGTTCAGTAAATAAATTAACTATTTCTCGTCAAAGCTGCCGCGGTGTGATTTATTTTGTCGTTATTATGTGTAGGGTTTATCTTTTTGTTGTGTTGCACCCCGGCCTCGGGCCGGTGTGTAACATAAATGGGGGCTCGTTCGTTTGAGGGCTTTCGGGGTTCGCGTGGGTGTGTGGGGTTGTTCTTTTGTGTTTTTGGGGGTTGTTTGTGTGGTTGGCCGCGGATGGAGTTTGATGTGGATAAGTTTGCTGAGGCGCCTTCTTTGCAGCAGTTGAGTCGGTGTCGGAGGGAGGATTTGCTGCTTGTTGCGGGCCGTTTTGATGTGCGTGCGCCGGCGGGGGTGAGGAAGGATGATTTGCGACGGCTTGTCACGGAGGCTTTGTGTGAGCGGGGTTTGCTGGCGAGCGTGCCGCTTGTTGGTGGGACGGGCGGGGCGGCTATGGAGCCGTTGGCTCCGTTGCCTGTTCCTCCTGTGGCCGCTCCCTCTGTGGCTCCTCCTGCTGCGGTGGTGGGGACGTCGGCGGAGGAGCTCCAGTTATTGCTCCGCATCAAGGAGGTGGAGTTGAGTAGTCACCGGTTGGAGGTGGAAGCGATGCATCTGAGGGTGAGGGCGTTGGAGTTGGAGCGCGGGCCGCCGCCGCGTGTTCCTGACTCTACGCCGCCCACGCCTGCGCCCTCTGTGCTCCCTGCGCCGCCGGCGCCTGGTCCCGCCCCGTCAGGATTTTGATATTGGGAGGCACATCAAGTTGGTGCCGCCCTTTTGTGAGTCAGAGGTGGAGTCGTTTTTTCCTGCTTTTGAGCGTGTGGCGGCCGCGTTAAAGTGGCCGGAGGAGGTCTGGGTTTTGCTGTTGCAGTGCCGGCTGGTGGGTAGGGCTCAGGAGGTCTGGGCTAGCCTGTCGGCAGCTGAGAGCTTAGATTATGGTGTGGTTAAGGCTGCCGTATTGCGTGCTTTTGAGTTGGTGCCGGAAGCGTACCCCCAGAAGTTTCGGCAGTGTGTGAGGGGGGGGGATCAGACTTATGTGGAGTTTGCGTGCGAGAAAGGTTTGCTTTTTGATCGGTGGTGCCAGGCTAGTGAGGTTAAGGAGTTTGCACAGTTGAGGGAATTAGTGTTATTGGAGGATTTCAAGGGGTGGTTGTTTATTTGAACGAACAAAAGGTCGTTTCCCTCGCGAAAGCGGCGGTTTTGGCAGATGAGTTTGCTTTGACGCATAAGAGGGGTTTTTCCCCTCCGTTGCGTCGGGGTTCTAGAGTTTTGCCGGGGGTGGGGGTGGGGTGTTCTCCCCCGCCCTCGCGGCGTAGCCCTACGGTGGCCGCTGGGGACCGCCGATGTTTTTTTTGTCATGAGCTCGGTCATCTCGTTGCTTCTTGTCCCGTGCTGAGGGCGAAGGAGGGGGCGCGGGCCAACATGTCAGGGGGGGCCGTGCAGTGTTGTTCTGCGGTACCCCGCCCTAGCTTAATGCCGGTCGGCGTCGTTCCGTGTGGGATAGACGAGGTGTTTCGACCATTTGTTTCGACTGGGTTTTTATCGTTGTCTGGTGATGCGGGGGACCGGGTTCCGATCACCATCTTGAGGGATACGGGGGCGAAGCATTCTGTGGCGCGACGTGGAGTCGTGCCTTTTTCTCAGCAGTCGCACTGTGGTTCTGATTTGCTGGTGTGGGGAATCAAGATGAGTATTTTACGCATGCCACTCCATACGGTTACTTTGACCTCGTCCTTCGTATCGGGCGCTGTGCGGGTGGGGGTTCGAGATCAGCTGCCAATTGAAGGCATTGATCTTATTTTGGGAAATGACTTGGCCGGGGGAAAAGTGTTTCCGGTTACTCCGGAAGTTACTGAGTGTCCTACTTCGGATCGTTTATGCCAATTCCCGTCGGAGCTGGGCGACTCCACAGTTTTTCCGGCATGTGTGGTTACTCGTGCTCAAGCTCGTCGCTTGGGTGGTGTGGTGGACATATCCGAAATGTTTCCGGACGGTTCTGAGCCGCATGATAGTTCTGTTCCGGGGGTAGATGGTGAGACAGCGAAGGTTTTTAGTGTGGTGTCGGAGGATTTGTGCCTGGCGGTAAACAGGGAGCAGCTCATTGCGGCTCAACAGGCTGATGATACGTTGTCTGCCTGTCGAGCTGCTGCCCTGCAGCCAGGGGCGTCGCCTGGTCCTGCATCTTATGAAGTTGACCACGGGGTTCTGTTACGCAATTGGGCTCCGGTGGGTGGGTTGTGGGGTGAGGTGGTCACTCAGGTGGTGGTGCCGACGGAGTACCGACCCCAGGTTTTGAGTCTGGCCCATGAGCATCATCTGTCGGGCCACCTGGGGATTAAAAAAACATATGACCGAGTGCTTCGTTATTTTTTTTGGCCGGGGCTTAAGTCTGATGTGGCGTGTTATTGTCAGTCCTGCCATGTGTGCCAGGTGTCGGGTAAGCCCAATCAGGTCATTCCACCCGCCCCGTTACACCCAATTCCTGCAATAGGGGAGCCTTTCGAGCATGTTATTGTGGACTGTGTAGGGCCTTTACCGAAAACTAAGGCGGGTTACCAGTATGTACTTACCATAATGTGTGCGGCCACACGGTTTCCAGAAGCCATTCCCCTGCGATCGCTCAGGGCTAAGGCCGTGGTGAAGGCCTTAGTGCAGTTCTTTTCTACATTTGGGTTACCGAAGTACATTCAGACCGATCAGGGCTCTAATTTCCTGTCGGGGGTTTTTGCTCAGGTGATGACGGAGTTGTCAGTTAAGCACCGGGTGTCTAGTGCTTATCACCCAGAAATGCAGGGGGCATTGGAGCGATTCCATCAAACCCTGAAGGCCATGTTACGGAAGTACTGCTTCGAAACTGATTCCGAATGGGATGTGGGCCTGCCGTTATTGCTGTTTGCCATTCGTGAGACCACACAAGAGTCTCTGGGTTTTAGCCCGGCGGAGTTGGTTTTTGGGCACACCGTGCGTGGACCCCTACGTCTGCTCCAGGAGGGGTGGCTCGCGCAGCCCGACCAGCCGCGGCCCGTGCACAATGTGCTTGATTATGTAAGTTCGTTTAGGGAGAGGCTGCACGCTGCATGTGAGTTGGCGCGCAGGTCGCTTTCCGGTGCTCAGGAGAAGATGAAAGAGAGGTATGATAGGAAGACCCTCAAGTGCACCTTTTCGCCTGGTGAGCGTGTTTTAGTTTTCCTACCCGTTGTGGGTTCATGTCTTCAAGCTCGTTTTAGTGGTCCTTATGAGATCGAGCGCCAAGTTAGTGACACAGATTACCTGATCAAAACCCCAGATAGGCGGAAGAAGTCCCGGGTGTGTCACGTTAACATGCTCAAGAAATATGTGGACCGGAACCAGAGTCAGACTAACATGGTTTCCCCTGTGGTGACGGTGGGTTCACCCTCCTACCAACCGGAGGTGGATGGGTTGCGTGAACATCAGGGACCCAGCTCAGGGGCCCGCTTGGAGAATTCTAAGATCTTGGAGGACCTTGAGGCTCATTTGCTTTATTTGGATGAGCCCCACAGGCAGGACATTCACAATTTGATCTGTGGCCATATTGTGCTCTTTAGTGACAAGCCGACCCAAACCACTATGCTTGAGCATGATATAGATGTTGGCGACCACCGGCCCATTAAGCAGCATGCCTATCGGGTAAATCCCGGAAAGCGGGCGATCATGGAAAAGGAGGTGGAATACCTGTTGGAGAATGGTTTTGCGGTGCCCAGCTTCAGTCCATGGAGCTCTCCTACCCTCTTGGTGCCTAAATCTGATCAAACCCCACGTTTTTGTAATGATTATCGCAAAGTAAATGCCATCACTAAACCAGACTCTTTTCCGCTCCCCCGTATGGATGACTGTGTTGATAGGGTGGGTTCAGCCAAATTTGTCACCAAGCTAGATCTTTTGAAAGGTTATTGGCAGGTGCCCCTGTCGCAACGGGCGGCAGAAATTTCAGCTTTTGTGACACCAGACCATTTCCTGCAATACACGGTGATGCCGTTTGGGTTGAGAAATGCTCCTGCCACGTTTCAAAGGCTGATGAACACGGTGCTACTGGGTGTTCATGGATGCGAGGTCTACTTGGATGATATTGTGGTTTACTCGCTGACCTGGTTAGAGCACATGGAGATGCTACGGGAGGTTTTTGCCCGGTTGAAGGGTGCCCGTTTGACAGTCAATCTTGCCAAATGCGAGTTTGGCAAAGCTGTGGTTACCTACCTAGGGAAGCAGGTGGGACAGGGGCAGGTACGCCCTCTCATGGCCAAAGTCCAGGCCGTTTTGGATTTCCCTGTACCAACTACGCGGCGTCAGCTTCGCCGTTTCTTGGGAATGTGTGGCTACTATCGAGGGTTCTGCAAAAATTTCGCCACCGTGGTTATTCCCCTGACGGCCCTGACAAGTCCGTCGCGCCTGTTTTTGTGGAACTCTGATTGTCAGGATGCCTTTGACTCAGCCAAAGCCCTGTTATGCAGTGCCCCAGTGTTAGGTGCCCCTGACTTCACTCGTGTGTTTAAGTTAGAGGTGGATGCCAGTGCGCATGGTGCGGGTGCTGTACTTCTGCAGGAGGATGACAGGGTATTGATCACCCAGTGTGTTACTTCTCGAGAAAATTCAATAAACATCAGATGAATTATAGTACCATCGAGAAGGAAACTTTAGCGTTACTCTTGGCCCTCCAACATTTTGAGGTGTATGTCAGTTCCAGCCCCGCCCCAACCATTGTTTATACAGACCACAACCCCTTGGTTTTCCTTTCTCGCATGAGGAATGACAACCAGCGCCTCATGCGTTGGTCTTTGTTACTGCAGGATTTTAACATTGACATCCATCATCTCCGAGGGGCCGATAATATTGTGGCCGATGCCCTATCCCGGGTGGAGACCTAGATCCAGCATCTCTCTAAAGAGATGCTTGATTTTAGGTGGGGGGGTGTTATGACCCAGGGTCATTATTTGCGGTACGGTGTTGTTATTGTTTGTATTTGTATTCAGTGATGCTTGTTTCCAGGTGGAGGCCGCCCATTGGTGGAGGAAGGAAAGAGGCCAGCTACAAAGGGGGTTGGACTGGGCCGGCGAGGAGACTTCCTGGTTTCCCGTGAGCTGTGTGTCTGGGGGACCGTCGTGGTGTGTGACTGCACGGGGCTGCGACATAAATGTTGACAAAGAGTGTACCTGGGCTTGGTAGCTGTAGGGGTGGGAAGCCGTTTTCTTTCATTCCCCTCTTTTCTCCTGTTTCGGGTAGGGAGACAGGTTAGAGAATTGTATTTTGTTTTGGAATCGTGGGAGGTAAGTTAGCTTTGTTTTTCTTTCTAGTGTGTTTTGTTTGTTGTTTTGGCATTGCCCACCCTGAAGCTCGCTACCTGTTCAGTAAATAAATTAACTATTTCTCGTCAAAGCTGCCGCGGTGTGATTTATTTCGTCGTTATTATGTGTAGGGTTTATCTTTTTGTTGTGTTGCACCCCGGCCTCGGGCCGGTGTGTAACAAAAGTCAGAAGTGAACTATTTACCTCCTCACCCACAAGGAGAAACGGAAGAAAGTTTGGAATATGGAAGAGTGGAGCTCCTCAGTGAAGTGAGGAAGAGGGACAACTGTCAGATCATCAGTGACAAAATGCCGAAGACATTCTCCATTCGCAGGCAGGAAGTTGTCAATCAAGCACCAAAAATCAATGACCTGAAAGAAAGATGGCCTGCTCTTTTTGATGCAGTTCAGGTAAATATTTTTCCATAAGATAATTTGCAGTATGTATTCTTTTAAAGTAAATTGTATACATTAACATGTTGTGCCTATTTGTGCCTTTTTTTTATACAGATAAACCAAGAATTCAGAAAGATCACCACTGTTAACCTGGAGACAACATTCATGGCAAAGCTGGACCAGTACTCTCAGAAAATAATGTCCTTGCTGTCCTCAAGAGGAGGGGCTGCAAAAATGCGCATTCGGCGCATCCAGAACATGCTGCTAGAGGTATGAATGAATGAAATGTAGTTTATTTCAAATAGGATAATCCACTTTTTTTTTCCAATAGGTGATATTGAGTCTTAAAAGGTAGCTGTTTACAACTCAACTATGTCAAATTATTGTTTAGAGCTTGAGGCACAAATATCAATTAAAACTATAAATACTTAATAATAAAACAAATTATAGGTGATGTGGATCATGATTGGCAGAGTAATTTGCAAGATTTTGCAGTTTTTCTATTTGTTACCTGGATTTTTCAAGTTCATGAATTGATCATTTCAGAGAAATGGCTCTTTGAAATGATCAATTCATTATTTTGATTATCACTGGAAATCTATAATTGGTACAGTTCAGGCCATATAAAGTCAATCCTTTTTTTTTTTTTTTTTTTTTTGGATGTAATTATCAAAAACCCATCCTCCTCGAAGAGCAGTTCGACATTCTTTTTCTTATTCACAGGACGATTCTGTGGAGAGAAGGCGAGAGGTCGCTATCCGTGGCTTAGTGGTGTATCTCAGGGAAAAGGAGGAGGATCTCTTCAAAGAGCAGGTAAATCAGACATGACTATACTTTGTATTAGAGCTACGATCTAATCTATTATTAATTGATTTCTAAATTAATCGGCAACTATTTTGATAATTGATTGATCGGTTTGAGTAATTATTTTAGAAAAAGAAGTCCAAATTCTCTGGTTTCAGCTTCATAAATGTGAATGGTTTCTGGTTTCTTTACTCCTCTATGACAGCAAACTGAATATGTTTCACATTTGAGGTCATCATATTGGGCTCTGAGAAACATTGACATTTTTCACCATTTTCTGACATTTTCTGGACCAAACAACTAATCAGATAATCGGGAAAATTGTTAGTTGCAGCCCTATTTTGTGTTACTCTCATGTATAAGTATGATTACTTAAAACATTTATATTGATTCTGACCTACCAGGATGGTGGCGGGGATATTACCAATGAAGTGATGAAGATTGTAACCAGAGGTGCCACAACGTCTGATCCAGCCAGCGCAAGGATCATACTTGAAGGAACAGAAGTCCTAGCAGACCTGGATGTACCCAGAGCCTGTGCCTTGCTAATGGGGCTGATATATGCACTCAACCTCAGCTACCCAAAAGAACTGAAAAACACTTTTGAAGTGTTTCAAAAGATATTCCTCGAGCTGGATGATCTGAAAGCCAGTCCTAAGGTAATGTCACTGTTGTACTAAAAAATGTGAAGAGTGAGGCTATCCTCAAATTAAACGGGAAATGTTCCACTGTTGTTTGCAATGTGTTGTGTTACATACTGTACAGTAGGCAGTAGGTGTAAAGTTGAGCGTTGAGCATTAAGTACACCTAGTTCAAAATAATGCACTTTAAAAGGATAGCTCGGGTCTTTTGAAGTGAGGCTGTATGAGGTACATATGTATAGTGAGTGTATTACACACAGTAGATGGCAGTCAGTAAGCTCCACCTACGGAGAAGCAGACGGGGCCACCGGCACGCAAGATGAGCCTCCATCCTAATAAAACTGATGTCAGTTTAAATGTACATTATATCAAGAATATGTTTACTGCTTTATTTTGCTATCAGACAGCCTTTTCTGTGAGGAAAGAGAAGTTCTACTGCTTGTTGTTTCAATCGCTCTGGCCCACCAGCGTCCATGGACAAAAACAGCAATTTTACCTGACAGCACACAGGAGTTGCTGGTCTCCTGCTGCCTTGATCAGTAAGTGTAATTGTGTTATTTGGTGACTTTGGTGTTAGTTCGGGTTAGTTCAGATTTACCAAAGTCACACAAACAAACTGAGCCTACCGTGCGTGTCGGTGGCAGGAATGTGCTGACTGCTGTCTACTGTGTGTAATACACTCACAATGTACTTCATACTTAAAAAAACCTAAACTATCACTTTAACACAAACAAACTTGAATCAGAGCATGACTGTCAAAATGTTCAGTCTTTTTGAGACAGATTTACAGGGGTGTTTTATGTCATTTATTTTATGGAGGCAACAATTTTGTCTGCTATTGAAATGTCAATGAGTCTGGAATGGTGGACTGGTGTTCTAATAAACAGTTTGATCATAAAACTGGAATTTCAATGTGTAATTTATTGTATAATTGTAAGTTATAAGTTATTGTAAGTTATTAGTACTCAAAAAAATTAAGGTAACAATTTGCATGGATATTTCTGAGTAGAATAAAAGTAAAAAAAAAAGTTTTAATAACTAAATGGAGTAATTTTTAAACAATTAAAATTAAGTTGGTTCAACTTAATTAAGCTTGTAGAGGACAAAGAAAATCATGTTGTTTGTACGTAAGGAATAGAGTTTGCCTAACTAGAGAACTCTTGTGGCATTTACGCTATAGTGGCTAAGCTGAAGTAACTTAAAAAGATCCATGCAAATTGTTACCTTAATTTTTTTACGTTAAGCCAGCAGATCTTTTTTTTAGAGTGTGTGAGAGACAGAATGTGAAAAAAAAATCCATGAATTCACATGGTAGGATTTGTAAAGAATTTATTCGTAAATTAGGGTGGAAAATAAGTATTTGGTCACCTCAAACAAGGAAAATCTCTGGCTCTCACAGACCTGTAACGTCTTCTGTAAGAAGCTTTTCTGTCCCCCACTCGTTACCTGTATGAATGGCACCTGTTTGAACTCATCATCTGTATAAAAGACACCTGTCCACAGCCTCAAACAGTCAGACTCCAAACTCCGCCATGGCCAAGACCAAAGAGCTTTCGAAGGACACCAGGAAAAGTATTGTAGACCTGCACCAGACTGGGAAGAGTGAATCTACAATAGGCAAGCAGCTTGGTGTGAAAAAATCAACTGTGGGAGCAATCATCAGAAAATGGAAGACATACAAGACCACTGATAATCTCCCTCGATCTGGGGCTCCACGCAAGATCTCATCCCGTGGGGTCAAAATGATCATGAGAACGGTGAGCAAAGATCCCAGAACCACACGGGGGGACCTGGTGAATGACCTGCAGAGAGCTGGGACCAAAGTAACAAAGGTCACCATCAGTAACACACTACAACGGCAGGGAATCAAATCCCGCAGTGCCAGACGTGTTCCGCTGCTGAAGCCAGTGCATGTCCAGGCCCGTCTGAAGTTTGCCAGAGAGCACATGGATGATACAGCAGAGGATTGGGAGAATGTCATGTGGTCAGATGAAACCAAAGTAGAACTTTTTGGTATAAACTCAACTCGTCGTGTTTGGAGGAAGAAGAATACTGAGTTGCATCCCAAGAACACCATACCTACTGTGAAGCATGGGGGTGGAAACATCATGCTATGGGGCTGTTTTTCTGCCAAGGGGACAGGACGACTGATCCGTGTTAAGGACAGAATGAATGGGGCCATGTATCGTGGGATTTTGAGCCAAAACCTCCTTCCATCAGTGAGAACTTTGAAGATGAAACGAGGCTGGGTCTTCCAACATGACAATGATCCAAAACACACCGCCCGGGCAACAAAGGAGTGGCTCCGTAAGAAGCATTTGAAAGTCCTGGAGTGGCCTAGCCAGTCTCCAGACCTCAACCCCATAGAAAATCTGTGGCGGGAGTTGAAAGTCCGTGTTGCTCGGCGACAGCCCCAAAACATCACTGCTCTCGAGAAGATCTGCATGGAGGAATGGGCCAAAATACCAGCTACTGTGTGTGCAAACCTGGTAAAGACCTATAGTAAACGTTTGACCTCTGTTATTGCCAACAAAGGTTATGTTACAAAGTATTGAGTTGTATTTTTGCTATTGACCAAATACTTATTTTCCACCCTCATTTACAAATAAATTCTTTACAAATCCTACCATGTGAATTCATGGATTTTTTCTTCACATTCTGTCTCTCACAGTTGAAGTGTACCTCTGGTGCAAATTACTGACCTCTGTCATCATTTTAGGTGGGGGAACTTGCACAATCAGTGGCTGACTAAATACTTTTTTGCCCCACTGTACATTGTAGCCACAGCCACCCTGGGGCACACTGACAGAGGCGAGGCTGCCGGACACTGGCGCCACCGGGCCCTCTGACCACCACCAGTAGGCAACGGGTGAAGTGTCTTGCCCAAGGACACAACGGCTGAGACTGTCCAAGCTGGGGCTTGAACCGGCAACCTTCCGATTACAAGGCGAACTCCCAACTCTTGAGCCACGCTCGCCCGCAATATATATATTGGAAACCTCTAAACATAGAGCTCGGTTTCAAGATTTGGTTTCATTTATTGAAAAGCAGGTGAAAATTCTTTCGGATCCTTTATTTGGGGACATTCAGAATGTAACGTCAACAATCCCTGTCTCAAAGGTTGACAACAGACTGAAGTCGCAACCAAGCAAACAAATTAAAGGGAACAGCTTTGCTGCTACAGTCACACCCATGAACATGAATAAAACCTACAGCACAGAAAGGCTGATTACTACAACAAGCCATGACTTTACAGTAAAGCCATCTTGTGTCTGCTGTACTCAACGACACACACTGGAGAAGTGTCAACAGTTTCAGCGGAAGAAGCACAGAGACAAAATGCTTTTTCTAAAGGAGAAAGGGCTGTGTTTTGGTTGCTTAGGTGCTGGGCACATAAGCAAGGACTGTGCTAAGCGTTTGATATGTAGAATGTGTGGTAAAGGTCATCCCACTGTCCTCCATATTGATAACAATGGTGTAAGCCCTGAATGCTATGGAGAGCCCTCCTCTTCAAAGAATGTAACTCCTATGAAAACTTGTGGTCATACAGGGGCCGGAAGAGAAAGCGGTTTGCTTTCCATTCTGCCAGTTCAAATAAAGTCTGTTAAAGGTAGTCATGTCATACAGACATATGCTTTTTTAGATCCTGGCAGTTCAGCTAGCTTCTGTTCAGAGCACCTCATGCAAAAGCTAAATCTTGTGGGCAAAAGAACTCACTTCCTGTTACAAACGATGGGTCAAGAAAAGGTCGTCTCTGCCCACTCACGTACTGGTCTTGAAGTTTCTGGTTTAGGCAGCAATGCCTTCTATGAACTTCCAGAAATCCTAACACAGGAAAGGATGCCTGTCACAAAGGATTACTTTGTAAAGGAAGAAGATCTGATCAGATGGCCATATCTGTCAAAGGTTCAAATTCCCCACATAATGGCTAATGTGGACTTGTTGATTGGATGCAACGCTCCCAAGTTATTGGAACCATGGGAGGTCATTCATAGCCAGGGAAATGGCCCATATGCTATAAGAACAGCATTGGGTTGGGTCATAAATGGGCCCATGGAAGATGGTAAAAGCAACTTGGACAGCGAGCACCCACCAACAGTTGTAAATAGGATATCTGTTTGTAAGCTGGAGGAAATGTTGAAAAGTCAATATAACTATGACTTTAATGAAAGGGTTACAGAGGAAAGGGGTTTGTCAAGGGAGGACCTTAAGTTCATGAAGATCATGGAAAAATCTGCAACAATGGAAAATGGACACTACTGTTTAAAGTTACCTTTTAAAAAGGATAACATAAAGATGCCAAACAATTTCTCCATAGTTAAACAAAAATTGCAAAGTCTACAACGAAAACTTCTCAACAATGAACAGTTGCATAAAGAATATAAAAATTTTATGGACGAGATGATAAGTAATGGATATGCAGAGCAAATACCTTCACAGCAGCTGTCTTGCGAAAATGGAAAGAAGTGGTACATTCCTCATCATGCAGTTTACCATCCCAGAAAACGATCTATAAGAATTGTATTTGACTGTGGGGCAAGTGGGTCAATAACAATCGCACCCTGTTGCAAAGTATCTTAGAGGATCAAAGGGCTAAAGACTTGAAAGAATTAAATCTTGACAGAGACAAACTTCCGGTAGAAAGAGCTCTGGGCTTGCAGTGGTGTGTGGAAACTGATACATTCAACTTCAAAATGGATGTTCCTCAAAAATCCTGTACTAGGCGTGGAATGTTATCAATATCAAGTTCTATTTGCGATCCATGGGATTTCTTGCACCAGTCCTGCTGCCTGCCAAAGGAATGCAGCAGGAGCTTTGCAAAAGGAAACTGAGATGGGATGAACCAATACCCCAAACCATGTTGCAAAAGTGGAAAAGTTGGCTCAGTGATTTGCAAATGCTTTCCCATTTCAAGGTTAAAAGGTGTATACAACCAAGAGAGTTTGGACCTCTCTCACATGCACAGCTACACCATTTTTCAGATGCTGGTGAATCTGGATATGGAACTGTGTCTTATCTGCGCATGCAAGACAATAGGAAATCCATCCACGTAGCATTCTTGATGGGCAAGGCAAGAGTAACACCTCTAAAACCTGTCACTATTGGCCTGCAGTAGGCTCTGCAGGCCTACTTGTTGTTCCTAGAGTATTTAAAAGTAGAATGGGAGGGAGAGCCTTCAGTTTTCAGGCCCCTCTTCTGTGGAACCAGCTTCCAGTTTGGATTCAGGAGACAGACACTATCTCTACTTTCAAGATTAGGCTTAAAACTTTCCTTTTTGCTAAAGCATATAGTTAGGGCTGGACCAGGTGACCCTGAATCCTCCCTTAGTTATGCTGCAATAGACATAGGCTGCCGGGGGATTCCCATGATGCACTGAGTTTTTCCTTTCCAGTCACCTTTCTCGCTCACTATGTATTAACAGACCTCTCTGCATTGAATCATATCTGTTATTAACCTCTGTCTCTCTTCCACAGCATGTCTTTTATCCTGTCTTCCTTCTCTCACCCCAACCGGTCGCAGCAGATGGCCGCCCCTCCCTGAGCCTGGTTCTGCCGGAGGTTTCTTCCTGTTAAAAGGGAGTTTTTCCTTCCCACTGTTGCCAAAGTGCTTGCTCATAGGGGGTCATATGATTGTTGGGTTTTTCTCTGTATCTATGAAGCGCCTTGAGGCGACTTATGTTGTGATTTGGCGCTATGTAAATAAAATTGAATTGAATTGAATTCCACGTCTGGAACTAACAGCTGCTGTAGTTGCCGTCCGAGTGGATCTCATGTTAAGGGCTCAGTTGAGAATGAAACTCGAGCAATCTGTATTTTGGACAGACAGTACATCTGTACTCAAATATATAATGAATGAGGATAAACGATTCCTTACCTTTGTGGCAAACAGAGTCTCATTCATTACAACTGCAACTAAACAATCACAATGGAGATATGTAAGCTCAAAGGAAAATCCAGCAGATGATGCTACAAGAGGGCTCAAGGCTGGAAACGTTGTTCATAGCAGCCGCTGGATCGAAGGACCAAGCTTTCTGCAGAAGCCAGAAAGTGATTGGCCAACCAATCTAATGGAATGCTCCTTAGAACCAGAGGACCCTGAAGTCAAAGGTGAGGCCACGGTAAATGTTACACAAGTAAAAGACTTGCTTGATGCTACATGTCAATTGATGGTGTACTTCTCAGACTGGAGAAGGCTCAAGATTGCTGTTGCTTTTTTCCTTAGACTGAAGGCAATCCTTCGTTCAATGAGAGATAAGAAAAGAAGACCGCAACCTTACTCAGATAACCCAATTTTTAAGGGTACTACAAAGGAGAAAGTAAAGAAAATGCAACTGTACAGACTATCTTCAAAGGATCTTCTGGAAGCTGAGCTTGCCATTATTAGATTTTGCCAGCAACAAAGATTTGGAGAGGAGATTGCTACGTTGTCAAGTGGGAAAGGTTCTGTGAGCAGGCACAGCTCAATTTATAGATTAGATCCTTATCTTGACGATGAAGGCCTCTTAAGAGTTGGGGGACGACTGACAAAGGGCTCCTTACCAGAAGAAATGAAGCATCCCTTTGTTCTTGCAAAGGATCAACATGTAGCAAGTCTCATCCTAAAGCACATTCATCAACAGCTTGGTCATAGTGGTCGTAACCACACCTTATCCACACTAAGGAGAAAATACTGGATCACAAAGGCCAACTCAGCTGTAAGGAAGGTTATCGCAGAATGTAATTTTTGCAGAAAATATCATGGAAAAGCCTTGGAGCAAAAGATGGCAGATTTACCCAAGGAAAGAATTTTTCCAGATAACCCACCATTCACCAATGTCGGAGTTGATTACTTCGGACCTATTGAAGTGAAAAGAGGACGAGGTACAGCTAAACGCTATGGAGTCATTTTCACCTGTTTAGCCAGCCGAGCAGTGCACTTGGAAGTGGCTAGCTCTCTAAGCACAGATGCCTACATTAATGCTTTGCGCCGTTTTGTGAGTCGAAGAGGTCAAGTCGCTCACATCCAATCGGACAATGGAACCAACTTTGTCGGAGCAGACAGAGAGTTAAGGGAGGCTCTTGAATTGCTGAAACATACCCAAATAGCGGATGCTTTGCGACACATTGGAATAGGATGGAGTTTTAATCCGCCTGGAGCATCACATCATGGTGGAATTTGGGAACGGATAATTCGTATGATCAGAAAGATTCTGAGATCCGTTCTTCAGCAACAACAGTTGAACGACAATGGATTAAATACGGTTCTATGTGAAATTGAAGCAATTTTAAATGACAGACCCATCACAAAGCTTTCTGATGATCCAAAAGACCTAGAGCCACTTACACCAAATCACATCCTCCTGATGAAAGGAAAACCATCTTTACCACCCGGACTATTTGACCCTCAGGATATGTATCTGAAGAGAAGATGGAAACACGCTCAGTACATCTCAGATCTTTTTGGAAACGATGGATACGCGAATACCTGCCTTTGTTACAGGAGAGACAAAAATGGAACCAAAAGAAGAAGAATCTAAAACCTGGAGATATAGTCATTATAATGGATTCTTTTGCACCACGTGGTTCCTGGCCACTTGGAAGAGTTCTGGAAACCATTCGTGACAAAAAAGGACTTGTGCGATCTGCACGTTTAAAAACAAAGACTAATATTCTGGAAAGACCTGTAACTAAACTTTGCTTGTTACATGAGACTGTAATCTAAAAGTGTGTTTAAGTGCTCTATTGCTTATGTTTATTTATGTGAATGTATAGGTCTAAAGTAGACTATATTAGTGGCTCCTTATTTACTTTGTGATTAGAATTGCCATGTCTGATAGCCATTGCAATTAGGGGCCGGGGTGTAGGAGCCATTCTTGGGTTAATACCTTATGTGGTCGCTAGATGTCACCTTTTTCTGTTTTGATCATGTAAAGGTATTTAAGGTAGACGCACGTAATCGGCGTCAGGAGTGTCATTAAAAGAGGAAGAGGATGAGCAGTGGCAGAGCGGAGGTAAGTGACGGACAAGGTAAGCGACTCATGTTGTAACTGACGTCAGACGCCGGAGATTTTGGTGGAAAATTAAAGCAAATGGTAGTTTAGATTTGAACAAATTCATTTAAGCTTCAGTATTACCAAATACACTTATCAATTGTCTTATAACTAACAATATTTGTCTAAATAATCTCCAACACCCTGGAGAACTACGGGGAGAGTTTAGAGACTCTCCAAGATTATATTGATCAGTGCTTTCAGGATCTTGTTATGAAGAAGGCCCAGTGTGCAGCTTCCCCGGCCAAACCTGAGACGCCGTCGTCGAAAAAACAACACCCGGCAGATTTGCCAGCCGGCAAAGATATTGCCGACATACTGGAGTCAATCGACAAGTGATTGTCCAGTTTCGACGCAAGGCTGTCCTTGGTGGAGATTCTTCACCGAGAATTTAAATGCTTGCGAGAATCCCTGGAGTTCAGCCAGCAGCAGGTGGAAACGCTCGCTGCTGAAAATGCCACGCTAAGGGAGTCGGTGAAATGTCTCACAGAAAATGTTACCCAGCTCAATAGAGAAAATAAAAAAATAAAAGAAACAGTTATTGATCTACAAGCTCGTAGCATGCGTGATAATCTGGTATTTTCTGGTATTCCAGAAGCCGCTGGAGAGGACGCGGAGACCACGGTAAAAAGCTTCATCAAAACCCACCTGAAGCTGCCGGAGGACACTGTGAAGAACATCGTCTTCGATCGGGTACATCGCCTCGGCCCTATTCGGGCTACGGCCGGGAGACCACGTCCTATCGTGGCCAAATTCGGCCACTTCAAATAAAAGCAACATGTGAAAAGCCGCGGCAGGGAATTAAAAGGAACGGACTTCAGCGTGAACGACCAGTTCCCCAAAGAGATCTTGGAACGACGCAGGGTCCTCTTCCCAATCCGACGCGGCTTCATCCAGAAGGGCTCCCGCGCTGTCATCGCTGTGGACCGGCTGTACGTGGACGGACAGCTCCACCGCGACCCCAACATCACTCCGTGGCTGTATTAACCTCACACCAGATAAGAATCAGCTACACCTTTTCCCTATCCACTCACACTAACTTGCATTAACATCTGTTTAACTTACCGGTATCAAATCGCATCTTAAAGTGTGATTTCATAGCAGAATTAACACCGTCACTTTCCGTCAGTGATTTAATTGGAATGTTTACATTTTGTTTTTGTTTTTTTTCTTCTCGTTTTTTTTTTCCCTCTCTTTTCCCCCTCTTGGTTTTATGCTGCTCACCCCTGCCTTTGGTTTCTTTCTTTATTCCTTTCACTGCCTCGATCACCTGCTTCGACACTCACCCACAAACATCCTTTATTTCGACACATACGCACCATGCGCTCAACGGCAGCACATTTACTTCAGTCAGACAGCGCACACAGTCGTTTAGGATACACACACTTAAGCCAAGCCTACTCATATTAGTAAATATGCATACACATAGTCAGACTCAGGGAGCATCTCGCCACACATTTTTTCTCTCTCTCCTTCTCTTTATTTATGAACAAGTGACGTATTCTCTCCACCTGTCTAAGCGACGCACACAGCATACATCCCTAGTTATACACAAACATCTATAAGTACACTGAGGTTCATTACATGGAATATAAATGGAGCTGGCTCCAGAGAAAAGAGGTTAAAAATATTTAACCAACTCAAAAAACTACAGGCAGATGTTGTCCTTTTACAAGAGACCCACAGACCTCTTAGAGGTTCGAATGAACTTAAAACACCTGAGTTTCCTAATGTGTTCTCAGCTTGTTATAATTCTAAACAAAGGGGAGTAGCAATTTTAATACATAAAAATATTAATTTCACAGTACTCGATACAGTTATAGATCCAGAGGGCAGATTCTTAATCATTAAACTATCTGTACTTGATAAAAAGCTATGTATTGCAAGTGTATATGGTTCAAATGTTGATGATCCCTCATTCTTTCACGGTTTTTTCAGTGCACTCTCTGAATAGAATAGAATTTAGAATAGAATTCAACTTTATTGTCATTGCACATGCACAGGTACAGGGCAACGAAATGCAGTTTGCATCCATCCAGAAGTGCTTTAGTGATATAGATATATTACAATATATATTAGCAATAATATAGATATGTGAGTATATTACAGAAATGGGTCTATTATGGAATGTTATAATGTACACGGTATGAAGTTCCTATAATCCTATATAGTTATAGTTATAGTTATAGTTATAGTTCCTATAATAGGTTCCTATAATCCACTAGTTTCTGCATCTTAAGGATAAAGGACACTCTTTCGAGGATGCCAATGTTCACATTTTGGACAGAGAGGACAGATGGTTTGAAAGAGGAGTGAAAGAAGCCATCTATGTCCACTGTGAGCGACCATCTTTGAACAGAGGCGGGGGTTTACGACACCAACTCTCTGCCATCTATAATCCAGTTTTGAGATCCCTTCCCAGACGCCTTAACGCCCACTCACATCCTGGGCCATCTGACCTCAGGAATTCGCATGATAAGGTGGGGCCAGGTTTCACAATGAACTCACCCGAAACTCTGGCTGATTGGGACCCACACCCAGTTTCACACCTTGGCTCATGCAATTAGAGGATCATCATGGGGTCCTTTTGTCCCTCTGTGGGGGGATACTCCCACTAGGTTTATATCTGGGACTCTCCACCATTTGACCTTAGAACTGAAGAAGCTTCTCGGATGAGAGGTGAAACGTCTTCAAGTAACTTAAAGAAGTCCAGACGCTTTTCTTTGCAAGCTCCTTTAACCCCCCTCTTAATTCATCCTGACCAAACTGGTTTCATAAAAGTTAGGCACTCATCAACAAATACTCGTAGATTACTTAATTTGATAGACTACTCATACAGTAAAAACCTAGAAACTACAATATTCTCTTTAGACGCAGAAAAAGCATTTGACAGAGTTAACTGGAAATTTCTATTTGCAACTTTACACAAATTTGGTTGTGGATCCTCTTTCATAAACTGGTTAAAAATATTATATAATTCCCCAACAGCTTGTGTCAGAACAAATGACCAGACATCCTCCAGCTCAAACATCCAACGACATGAATGCTTTAAAAGCATCAACATCAGCTCTTCTCTGACAGCATGGTGGGAGTTTCTAAAATTGACGGCGTCTTCATTAATCCCATGCAAACATACACCTATCTGGAACAACCCTGACATATTACAAAACAATAATATGATAAACTTTTCAGATTGGAGTGGTAAAGGAATCAAATATTTAGAACATATACTAGAAGGAATAGAATTTATTTCATTTGACGGACTAGTTACACAATATGGGATCAACAAGAAAAGATTTTTAGAATATCAACAAATTAAATCCATAGTAAAAAAGAAATTTAAACCGGGTCAAGTTGAACTACAAACACCACCAAGTGTGGTTCAATTTCTTACTCTTAAAACCCCCAAATTACTATCCAAAATATACAGAATGCTTTCTAAAACAGATGAATCAATATCACTTCCTATTGCAAAATGGGAAGCGGATTTATCAGTTAACTTAGACCTAAACTTCTGGTCTCAGATTTGCTTAAAAACCTTTCATCTAATTTCACTGCCCTATGCATAGCCAAGAAAACAGTCCTCATGAACTGGAAAAATAAAAATAATCTTAATTCTAACCAATATAGAAATTATCTATTAGATTACATTAGTCTTGATACAGCCTCTGCCACCACATCAGATCAATTGCTCTGGGCTCCTTTGATCAGTTTCATCACCTAGTGGGGGTGGGGGGGTCATAGTTTGGTCCCGCCTTCACTGTTGTGATTGGTGTGGGGGTAGGGACAGGATTAGGGCGTCAGGGGGTTCCCCGGAGGCATCTTCCTTGGGGGGCTCAACCCGGGGTAGCGGTCATGTCCGGTTAGGGGCTCTGTTGGCTCTCAGGTGACTGTTTCCTCGTGGCTGCGTGCAGCGGGGCTAGGGGAGGGTCTGTGCTGACGGATGTGGGTTACTGACCTGGTAGCCTGGCTGCCCCTGGGTGGGTCCGGGATGGGCGTGAGGTTCTGGGGGCGCTCCGTCTCTGGGCTGGGGCCCTCGCCGGGCCTCGGGGGCTTGGGTCCTGGTTGGTGTGTTGCCGGGGTTGTGGGCGGGTGGGTGCATGGGGGCCCAGCCCTGGCGCAGGGTGCCGCCGGTGCGTCGAGCCACCTGGGGGGCTCTTCAACTGGTGGGGGAGATTGTCACATCATGCAGGAGCTTTCCTCTCTTCAGGAACTCTCTCTGCAGGAGGGGGAGATACAGGAGAGGTGGAGGAAGATCTCAGCCTGGGTGTCTATTGTCTTATGTAGTCTGGAAGATGAGTGGATGGTGGGGTGGGTGCAGTTTTCTCTGTGGTGGGGTTGGGTGGACTGTCCCGGGCTCTGTGGGGCCGGGAGGCGCTGCTGCACTGGGCCCCGGTCTGGATGGGCCTGGGCCCCCTTTCCCTGGCGGGTCGCGGAGTATGGGGATGCCTACTGGGGTCAGCGGGGGAGCTGGCCCCAGGGAGGGGTCACTTGCCCCTCCCTTCCTTCCCTCCCCATCTCCAGCTGCCTCCCTCTTCCCGCTCCACCACAACCACCCACACATGCAGGGCCTTGGAGTAGGGGTATGTCACCAGGGTGCAGAGGAGGCTACCCCCCCCCCCCCCCTCTGTCCCCTTCTGGCTGCCTCTGCCTCAATTTTATCCCACAACTTAGACATTCACATTACTCACACTCTCATTACACATACATATAGGATCTTGGGGGTGGGCACGATACACGGAATCCAAATTACCATCAGGGTGTACACCTCACCCCTGGCATCGTTGCCCACCTCTCAATTTTAAATACACGTAGACATTGAGGGCTAACAGGAGGGACTATGCGCTTACCTGCTGCTCTCTGGCAGGTAGCTCCATGCCCTCCTGGGTTTTAAATGCACCTTAGAACACACATGCATCAACACTACAATGAGCGGGTGGAGGGAGGTTTGAAGTCTTCTCTCACCCCCATTCTCTGCGGCCTGCTGGAGCGGGGGGGCTAGGAGGAGGAGTTGGCCGTCCGACTGCGGTCTGGAGTGTGGGGCCTCCCTGCTGCTGCGGAGTCGGGGCGGTCTGCCTCTCCCCACCGCAGGGAAAAGGGTAACACCACCTGGGTCTGGGTGCAGTTCCCCCCTCCAGGGCAAGGGTACCTAGACCCGGTTCGTAGAGTACGCTTGGGGAGTGTGATCGTGTGTACAGCGTCTCTTTATGTCTGTCTCCACGTTGGTTGAGTGTGGAGTAAGTGCATATGAGAGCATGAGGGTGGGAATGGATGTTTGTATCTGTGTGTGCCTGTATGTCTGTGTCTACAGGGAGTGCAGAATTATTAGGCAAAGGAGTATTTTGTCCACATCATCCTCTTCATGCATGTTGTCTTACTCCAAGCTGTATAGGCTCGAAAGCCTACTACCAATTAAGCATATTAGGTGATGTGCATCTCTGTAATGAGAAGGGGTGTGGTCTAATGACATCAACACCCTATATCAGGTGTGCATAATTATTAGGCAACGTCCTTTCCTTTGGCAAAATGGGTCAAAAGAAGGACTTGACAGGCTCAGAAAAGTCTAAAATAGTGAGATATCTTGCAGAGGGATGCAGCAGACCACCACTGAACAAGACACACAAGCTGAAACGTCAAGACTGGGCCAAGAAATATCTCAAGACTGATTTTTCAAGGTTTTATGGACTGATGAAATGAGAGTGAGTCTTGATGGGCCAGATGGATGGGCCTGTGGCTGGATTGGTAAAGGGCAGAGAGCTCCAGTCCGACTCAGACACCAGCAAGGTGGAGGTGGAGTACTGGTTTGGGCTGGTATCATCAAAGATGAGCTTGTGGGGCCTTTTCGGGTTGAGGATGGAGTCAAGCTCAACTCCCAGTCCTACTGCCAGTTTCTGGAAGACACCTTCTTCAAGCAGTGGTACAGGAAGAAGTCTGCATCCTTCAAGAAAAACATGATTTTCATGCAGGACAATGCTCCATCACTCGCGTCCAAGTACTCCACAGCGTGCCTGGCAAGAAAGGGTATAAAAGAAGAAAAACTAATGACATGGCCACCTTGTTCACCTGATCTGAACCCCATTGAGAACCCGTGGTCCATCATCAAATGTGATATTTACAAGGAGGGAAAACAGTACACCTCTCTGAACAGTGTCTGGGAGGCTGTGGTTGCTGCTGCACGCAATGTTGATGGTGAACAGATCAAAACACTGACAGAATCCATGGATGGCAGGCTTTTGAGTGTCCTTGCAAAGAAAGGTGGCTATATTGGTTGCTGATTTGTTTTTGTTTTGTTTTTGAATGTCAGAAATGTATATTTGTGAATGTGGAGATGTTATATTGGTTTGACTGGTAAAAAATAAATAATTCAAATGGGTATATTTTTGTTAAGTTGCTTAATAATTATGCACAGTAATAGTCACCTGCACACACAGATATCCCCCTAAAATAGCTAAAACTAAAAACAAACTAAAAACTACTTCCAAAAACATTCAGCTTTGATATTAATGAGTTTTTTGGGTTCATTGAGAACATGGTTGTTGTTCAATAATAAAATAATTCTGCACTCCCTGTATATGTCAGATTGGGTATCAGACGCCACCTCTCTGGGGACATCTCAGGCCCGCCAAGGTTTGGAGGCCTATCTCCCCCCACCACCACTTCCCCTGCCAGTGGCGGACTCCCTCAGACATCGGTGCGTTGGTGGTTCTTTGTGTCTGGGGATGGGCGTCCAGGTACACACCGGCTCACTCCTTGGCAGCCGCTTATCGGGGCCTGGAGCCTGGGGCTCGCTCGGGCCACTTCGGAGGTGGGGTGCCCCCGGCCTCTTGGCCTGGGGCTCGGTCACTCAGGCACAGCTGGCTGCCGGCGGAGCTCACGGGCGCGTCACTGCAACTCCCCCTGGCTTCTGCTCCGCGGCTGCTGAGTGAGCCCTCATCTGGGACTCTCCTCAGCTCTTTCTGGGACAGTGGCACGGCTGCCCCTCTGTTAGTCTACCTTGGTCTCTTGTGTTCTGGGGGCCTCTGGATGTCTGGAGTTTTGATCTCCTCCATACCTGCTTCATGCCCTGGAGGACGGGGCTGTGGCCCCCCCACACCCTCTAGCAGATCATTACATGAAGGAACCTTTTAAAAAAACAAGCGCGTCCATGCTCACAGGTGTACACACGGGTGATCGCACCCACAAACTACACCCTTTTTGGCTTCTACCTCAAAGCACACTGTGTTCTGTTGATCTTATGTGCTGCACAATAATGTTTAATATTTAGTATTTACTATCATATTCCCATATATCATTGTGATGTTGTTTATTCTATTACTCTTGTTCTCTTCTGCTTGTTTTCTTTTTTCTTTCTCAACAGGTGATCCAGGTGATCGACATATGCATTTTCTTTTTCTTTTTTTTTTTCCTGCCCATTCTGTTGGTTTTTGTTTTTTGCCCTTCTCCCCCGTCCCTCTTCTCAGCTGTTTCTCTTTCCCTCTTTCTTTCTCCCCTTCTTTCCCCCAGTCAAGTCTGTCCCATATTCAGCAAGTGAAAATAAAATAAACAATAAAAGGTGAATCAAATGGACCATTATGGCAAGGCTGGGATGGTCAATTTGGTAAAGTAAATCCGTTGGGCATCTTTCTTTGCCTTTAGACAATAATTCTGATGGCAAAAGAGCCAAACGGGACAGGCAAAAAAAAAAAAAAAAAAAAAAAGGAGTGTCATTAATTGTAAGAAGGCAAACAGTTTGTGACCGTTGCGCTGTTATGTTAAGTTGATACGGAATAAAGACCAAAAAGGACAAGATACATACTGCTGGATTTATTGGACTGTTTACTTAATTCATGCATACCAATGACATCGCGTCACCCCTGTTAGCGACCACCTCAGTGGCTTCAAGCGTAGGCTTAGCCTCTACAGTTACTTTGTTGAAATAAATGGATTACATGGCGGTCTTTTCCTGTTTCATATGTTAGGCTTTGCTCTCTCTGTTTTTGGTAATTCCACACTGGTGGAATCCCAAACAAAACACGCATTAAGAGGCTCTAATGCCTGTGTGTCAATTTCGCGGTCCATGTCACCCCTACTTGTGGCCCACATGAAGAAATATTGTTTAAAATTATTATTCAAAAAGTTATTTAATATGAAAGTGATATGAGCAGAGTGTTCCAAGCATTGCCCTATACCCGTTATGTGCAAAAATAGGAGAGTTGAAAAGTATGAGTTATCACTGAGCAGAGACGGGAGATGGAAGCATGTAAATATAATAACAACCACTGCAGCCAAAAAGACTTGACTGTACACTGTGTTCGTGTTTTCCTCCGAAACAATAAGCAGCCTTTCAATGCCTCTCTCTGTCTCTCGCTAGCAAAGTTGTCCCAGACAAGTGCTAACGAAGAAGCTGTCTTTGTTTTGTAATGAGCTTTTGTAATCTTTCGGCTACAAGGTCGACACGGAACCAGACGTATTAGCCAGAGGTCCCTTTACTACGGTTCGGAGCAACAGACCTGTTTTATATATGTGCTGAATAATTTTCTATATAAGATCACTGCAAAAAATCGCAGCCTTACCTAATGTCCACCCTACTGTTACTCATTTGATATTAAGATTTAAAGATCTAGTTGGTATTGGTATGGTGAGTAACCCTCAGTAATAGTAATAAATCACATAGCAATAGTAGATCCATGTAGTTGTAAAAAGCTTGATAATATATTAAGTAATCCAAAGTATTCAGAATACATTATTCTCATTGAGTAAAGTTACGGAATACACTACAAAATACATTTAGAGGCATGTATTCTGTAATCTGTAATAGAATACATTTTAAAAGTAACCTTCCCGACACTTCACATAGGTACATTCCTCCACACATGCTCAACACAAGTGGAGATAGTTTTGATGTAATAGAGAACATTTGGATAAACAAGGATCAGATATTAGCATTGCTGATTGAATATCTTAGAAAATGCATTAACATACTAATTAAATTTAGAACACCAAGGTCAGGTAATTTTTCTCCATGTGCAAGTAATATTGATAGGATTACAAACTCCATTAAGTGTTCTAGAGTTAAGAATGAACAGTCATAATTTTTGGGACATGATGCTGTACACATCAGTGGTGGCTTGCTTACCTATCTTGTGGAAGAGTTCAGGAAGGTGCACTTCAACCTTTTCTCTTTGGAACATGTGGTACTCTGCCTGTTCACAAATTGGAGGGATCATGTTGAACTGTCGTGCCACAGAGTATGCCTCCTACAAATAATAGAGGAAAAAGCACCAAACATTTTTATTGGTCCATGATTTTCACCAAGAAACTGACCCTGTTTCAGTAAGTACTGAGTAATCCAATCCATTTAAGTGGAAGCATGTAATGTAGGCACAACCTTGTTTCTCGATTTTTTAAATTAATTAATTAATTAATTTTTAAGTTTTTGCAGATGGGACACATATGACTGGGGGACAAGAAAGAAAGAAAGAAAGAAAGAAAGAAAGAAAGAAAGAAAGAAAGAAAGAAAGAGACAGTGAGAGAAAACATTTTTTTAAAAAAAGTAAAAATCCCCTGATCACCTGTTGAGAGAAAAGCAAAAACGAAAAAAGAGAAAAAAAAGCAAAAAAAGAGCAATACAATAAACACAACAACATTGCAAGTACGTAGATAATTGTAAGCAACAGTAAATACTAAATATTGAATGTATTGTGCAGCATGCAAGACCACACAAGCACACAATGTGCTTTGAGGTAGCAGCCAAGGAAGATATAGTTTGTGTCTGTGAGGACCACAGGACACCTGTGTGAACACATGACCACACTTGTATTCAAAAGGTTTCTCCATGTAATGATCTGCTAGAGGGCTGTGGGAAGCCATAGCCATGTCCCCGGCGCATGAAACAGGCATGGAGGAGATCCAGGCCCAGACATCCAGAGGTTCCCAGAGCATAAAAGCCCAAGAAGGACCATCAGAAGGGCAACGGTGCCACCCTCAGGGAAAGAGCTGAAAGGAGCCTTAGGTGTGGGGTCAGCCAGCAGTCACCATGCAGAAGCCACAGGGAGCTGCAGTGACATGCCTGTGGGCTCTGCCAGCAGCTAGCCGTGCCAAAGTGGACCGAGCCCCAGGCCCAGAGGCCCAAGGTCCAAGGGCCCCCCCCCCCCCCAGAAGGAGTCAAATGTGATGGACTTACAATTTAAAACACACATAAATGTTGTATTTTACATGTGATTGCCCTAAGGCCTTATGAGGTCCTCCACACTATGCACTTGAGCATATAAAAGTGTTGATCACCTCTTTCATTGAAGTTTGAGTGTTTTAACCCTTTCATGCATAGTAGTCACTATGGTGGACAGCTATTCAAAGGCTGTTTTCTTGTATTTGTGTCAGTGTTAATGGTATGTTTGCACATAAACCACTACACTGGATACTGTTGTGTCACTCCATACTGTGCAACCCACTGGTCATTTAATGTTACTATAGATGTACTATAGATAACAGTATGTTTGCACTGAAGCACCGCAGCAATTTCCTAATGTTGTAAACCCGCTCAACATATGGCAATAAAACCCTTTCTGATTCTGATTTCTGATTCTGATTCTGATTCTGATTCTGATGCATGCAGTGTTGGGGAGTAACGGAATACATGTACCGGAATGTACTGGAATACAATTTTAAATAAATTTCTTCATTTAGTGACAATCATTTTCAAACCAGTACATTGGATTTCAAATTAGGCTAATTCAAATTCAATTTTAGAATTTGAGTTCAATTTTATTTTTTCAATTTTATTTGAGTTGAGCAATTGAGATTCAATCTGAGCAATTCAAATTCGAATTTAACTTACAGTGGTTCCTCACTATTGATGCCTGTCTGAGAAAAGTGTATAAAGTGTGTAGTGAGGGGTTTTACAGCCTTAAAACATCTATAATTATTGTACAAAATAAAGTTCCAAAGTCACCTCAACAGTCAGTGCAGCGCATACACTACATGCTGCTAAAGGTCGTAAACATGCAATTATTAAACCTAGGCGAAACTGTCCCCAGATATAACATATAGTTATAGTTAGTCAGGCATGTACTAACTATAGCCTTTACACTATGCATTTTGCCCTTGTATTTTATTTGCAGCAGAACTATGGGATATATGTGTACATCCCCATGCACAACTTAATTTTTCTTCCAACAATGCCCTGGGCCAAACAAGGGTTTGCTGGACCAGGATCTGCATCCACCATAGCCTGGTGTATACCCCCTCAGCACCTTAGAGAGACATACAGTGTATCATTAAGAGGGAAGGTGTTGGAGGGCCTGCGACACAGAACACCAGTCCCACTACCTGGGACCTGTGGAGCAACAGCAGAGCGAAGGAGGTTCGTGGCCAATTGCGACTGCTGCCGGTTGTTTGCCTATGCCAGGTGAAAAGCCAGTCCTCTGGCTCCATCCAGCCCTCCTGGAAATGATAATCTTTTGGCGTGAGACCTAGGGCAAGGGCAAGCTGAGAGGCGCTGCCTGGGCTTCGTTGGACCTCAGTGGGAGCAACCTCAGTGCCCACTCCTCCTCCAATGGCATGGCTCTGCCATGACCTGAAAGACCTCCTGGTGGCAGTGTCAGCAGGGAACCAGCCCAAGCAATCAGACTCTCTAACACCTTTATCCAGGGTTCAGACTGATCCTGCCACTGTTACAACTGGCGGTAAAACACCACTGCCTGCTCCTGTTGCATGGCCGCCAGCTCACCCACCATATGGGCCAGGACCTCAGCTGGCTGGATCTGTCACAGGTCCATATTACTGGCGGCTTGGGTTGGGACCCACACAGTTTGTTTTATTTGCATTCCCTGCAAAAGCTTTCCAGATGTCCTCATCTGGGTTCACACCATGCACAGATCTCCTCTCCGGTCCCAGCAACATCCTCAAAAGGGGGGACATGATTGTATGATCGATATCAAGTGTGTGAGTTAGCCTTCCAACACACCCAGAACCCACTGTTCCATCCATCCTCTGCAGCTGAGCCACAAACCACACCCAGCCACACAGAGATTAATTAATACTTTGAATTATAACTGATGATGCTTAGATTAGACTGAATTCCACCTTTATACCAATTGTATACTGTCCGGTATAAAGATAGTGTTAACACTATACTGTCAGTGTAAAGAATGAAAATAGATACGAAACATCTGCTTACATCTTGCTGAATTCAGCTGTGTAAATTCACAAAGAATAGAATAGAATAGAACAGAATAGAACAGAATAATCATGATCCTGGGTCTGTTGACCCAGCGTTTTGTGCTTTCTATTATTGTGATGTATTTTGGTTCTGGTTTTCTTGCTCTTTGGTTTTTGGTTCTGTTCTTCTTCAGTTTAGTGTTTAGTCATTTCTGCATGTGTATTCCTCTGTGTAAAGTCAGTGTTTCTAAGTCTGTGTCTTTGCATGTGTGAGTTCCTGTTTTACTTTGAAGGTCCGTGGCTGATGTTAGTGTGTTTAGTTTTTGTTTCCCCTGTCCCGTCATGTCTAATTACTCCCAACTGTGCCCTCCTTCTATGTTTCATTCCCTTGGTATCCTTCTGTGTATTTAAGCCTTGTGTCTGCCTCTGTTAGTTGCTGGTTTGTCTGCGTTATATGGTGTTTAGCTCTGTGGACAAATTAATTAATTTGTTATTGGAGCATGAGGGGAAAGAATTTCGCTAAGCTGTGGCTAACCGGCTACAGCGATTGGTTTCTGGTCTCCCCTGGCTCACTTCACCTGCTCGCACCGAATTTCTTCTGATCAAGCTTCACCTTCACCCCCGGCTGCTACCACCCACCCAGCAACTAATGCTTCGCTGCCCGGCCCATCGGCCCAGCCTTTGGAAGGGAAATGGTGCTTACGCCGTCGACGCCCCTGACCACAGTCGGACCTCGGGATATCAGAGCGGCCGACTGTGGTGATTAAAGAGGACAATATTACTGGTTTGACCTTTGGGACTTTTTCTTCTGGGGTTGTTCGGGGTGTGTTGATGAGAGCTAATATGCGTAGCTTATCTACCTTCATAGTATGTGACCTCTCCCAGGTTGGTATTTTTAAGACTTCTGAGAAAACAAAGGGCTGTGTTTCTTCTGCTTCTTCTGAGCCTGGATTAACTCTCTCTGAGTCTGTTAACCCCGTATCAGTTATCCCAGAGTCTGCTAAAGCTGTGGCTTTCACCCCAGAGACAATTAACCCCAACTCTGATGATTCTAAGACTGTTTTATTTTCCAAGCTGCCACCTCAAGAGACTGTTCAGTGTGCACCCGAATGTTTCATTTCTTGGACTACTGACACTCATTCAAAGACATTAAGTGGTAATGTTGCAGTAATTGAAATGTTCTCCAGGGCCTCCCCAGAGGCTGAGTTTCCTCCCTCAGTTGCCTGTGGACCCCTAGAGACTAAAAAGTCAGCATTGCCCGAGTCACCTGCCCAGCTGCCACTAGCTCAGTCTCCAGTGTCCCGCTACCTGTAGCTCAGTCTCCAGTGTCCCCACTACCTGTAGCTCAGTCTCCAGTGTCCCCGCTACCTGTAGCTCAGTCTCCAGTGTCCCCGCTACCTGTAGCTCAGTCTTTGGTTCTGTCAGCCACTTAACAATCCATTATCTCTATTCAGGGAGATAATCTCATTCCCAACCAGGGTGTTTCTCGTAACTTAGCTGCTTTAGGTGCAGTTATTCACTCCAGGGTCTCCCCAGAGGCTAGGTCTCAGTCCCCAGCTGATTCTGGCCTCCTGAAGGTTAAGCAGTCCCCTAAGAACTGCACCATGTCAGCGCTGCCTGGGCTGAGCCAGGCCCCTGCGCAGCTCAAGTTACCTTTGTGTCAGCCAGAGGTCCCCGCACCTGCTGGTTCTGATCTGTCTTTGATAGGGGTCTCTGCGCCTGCTAGTTCTCATCCGTCCCCGCTAGAGGTCTCTGTGCCTGCTGGTCCTGTGTCTGTCTTTGCTGGAGGGTCCAGGGGCCCGTTCAGCAGTCTGTCTCAGCTGGAGGGTCCCAGGGGCCGCTGCGGTTGCTACACCACCGTCTGATCCAGCTCGGCCTGTACCACCTCGCCTTCACCGGCCGTTTTCCTGGCCTCTAGCTGGACGTGATCGCCATCGAGGCCGGCCCCCTGAAGGAGCCTTCCGTGTGGCCGGCCTCTGGACGTGCTCTGTCGCCACATCTGCCTTCCGTGTGGCCGGCCTCCGGACGTGCTCTGTCGCCATCACTGCCGCGCGTTCGGAATAGAATAGAATAGCTCTTTATTGTCATTGTTACAAAAACAATGGAAAGCAGTTTGGCATCTGTGTGTGTGTGTGAAGTACACAATAGCATAAGTATTTACACAATAACACAAACAAATTTACATTTACACAAGAAAGATATGTACAAGTTATACATACACCTGTATATATACAGATACACCCATGCATACATACATATATAAATATATACATACATATATGCATGCGTACACACACACATATTTCCACATACACGCTTGCATATATATACACACACATCAGTGATATTGCATATTGAGTGTGTGTGTGTGTGTGGGGGGGGGGGTTGATATTGCACATTGTTGCAACTATAATAAATAGTGTTATAATAAATACAGTTTAATGCAACCAACATTCCTACCTCCTTAAAGTATACATAGAAATACAGTTTATAAATAGGGTTTAATGTCCATGGGTGTTGGCAGTGCAGTTATCCTCCAATCAGGGTTGAGGTAGGGCATGTTTGAAAGCCTGTGGGTAAAAACTTCTATTAAGTCTGTTTGTCTTCGTCTTGATGGACCTGTAGCGTTTACCAGAGGGAAGGGGGGGAAAAGTGAGTGTCCAGGGTGCGAGGGGTCCTTGATGATGATGCTGGCTTTTTGTTGAAGTCTGCCAGTATAAATGTCTTTGAGGGGGGTTTAGTGAGTTGCCCGCCCTGCTGCCCTCACCACCCGCTGCAGTTTCCTCTTGTGCCTCTGCCGTGCAGCAGTTCAACCAGAGAGTGCAGCAGTAAGTCAGGCTCTCGATGGTGGAGGGGTAGAAGTTTACTAGCAGTCTCTGGGGTAACAGCCTTTGTTGTGCTTTCCCTACCTGGTGGAAATGTTTGTGGACCAGGTAAGGTCAGCCGAGATGTGGACTCTGAGGAACTTAAAGCTTTCTACCCTTTCTACCTCCTCCCCACCAATGTAGAGGGTAGACCAATAAACCTCAGAGCTCTACTTAGGTTTGGAGGTCAAAAGCAGTTTTTGTATCACCATGCACTAATTTATTTCATTATATTAATACAGGTCCTGCTTTTTACTTTCTTTCTTTGAATGCTTTTCTGAGCCTGTACGTTCACTTTTATTTGAGTCAATAGGTTCAATAAGTACTTTTACTTTTACCTGAGTATTTTTAACAAGTATCTGGTGTTCTATGTCAGTAAACAGTGTCTATACTTTTGCCACCTGCACTGATTTCATGATTTATTTCATGTATTTATGAAATGAACACTAAGAACTTGTTCTATTTAGTCCTAATTCAGACCAACACTAGCCACATGAAAACAACAATAAATCTACAGTATTCACATAATTCAGATTATGGATAGATTCACAGCTAAGTTTAAAACTTACCATGATCTCCATTGAGGTCCATCGTGATGTACCCCAGTACATGGACATGCCTTGGTTGATCACATAGGTCATTGCTCTTACTGTCTCTACCAAAACAAAAATATGTAAAGTTTCAACAACAAACTTTAAGATTGCTTTTTGAAGAAAACAGAGCCAACAAAGCTCAGGTAAGATGAAATAGTATTTATGCTCGTCCTTGTCTATATTTATTAAGGCCTAGGATTTAGTAAGCTGCTACATCAACCTACTGACATACCAGGCTAGATTGTTTACTTATCCAGCACTTATTCATATCAAATAGAAAATTATACTCGAGGCATTTTTCAGGATTCAGTATCTTGCGAAAGGACACTTTGACATGTAGACAAGCAGAGGACTGAGCCAACAACCATCCAATTCACTCTACCTCTGGAACCACAGCTGCCCAAGTATAAAATAGATCATTCTACTGGATAAACCCAGGTGGAGCAAAACAATTTTTCAAATTTCTCCTACCCACTTACTCCCCAAGGTATAAAGCAACATTCAATAAAATCACAAAGCTGTATCCTATCACAAGAACAATCAATCCATAGTCAGAAATGATGATGATGATGATGATAATAATAATAATAATAATAATAATAATAATAATAATAATATCTCCAAAAGTTGATTCTGTTCATCTGGACGTAGCGTTTCGTGGGAGAAACGTTTCGTCACTCATCCAAGTGACTTCTTCAGTCTCAGCTGACTGCAGGTTTCCCCAAATCTTATAAACAGTAAATTTGCATAATGACTGAAACGAGCCCACTGAAAGAACAATGGACTGGGAGGTCAGTTCCTTAATCATAATTATGAAAATTCTCATGACCATTGATCAACAACCACTGACCAAAACCCACTGATCAAAGACCACTGATCAATGGCCATGAGTACCATCCACAGAGAGTTGGGGAATGGCTGCAATCACAGCATTGTAAGATGGCGAAAGATGTACCCTTAGGCCCCCTCCTCGATTCAGAGATGGTCTTTCCCTTTTCACGTAAATGAAAAGTTTCTGGCTTCAATCCTCAACCCGCTGGTGGGCAGCTCTGAACACCACATCCAGAACACCCTGGATTTTGTTGAGAAGGTGAGAGATGTCATTATGGAGGCAGATGAAACCATGGTCTCATACGACGTTACATCTCTCTTCACTTGCATCCCAGTCACAGAAGCGTTGGAGGTAGTCCGTAAGAGATTACAGGATGACACCAACCTCAGCAACAGGACCACTCTCAGCATCGACCAAGTGTATTTGCTTTTGGAACTGTGTCTTCATTCCACCTACTTCACATACAATGGTCAGTTCTACAGGCAGAAACATGGGTGTGCCATGGGCTCCCCAGTTTCACAATTTACTTTCCTGGATGATTGAGAATGCATCAAGAAATAATAATAATAATAATAATAATAATAATAATAATAATAATGAAGTTTAATACATTAAGGCTTCATTAAAACACATTCAACATGTGTTTAAGACACAATCAACATTCAGTAATATTTTGATATTAAACAGTGGTTGTAAATATTTCGCATTCTTTCATTTTTTTTTTCTGTAGTAAACTAATAGAATTTACACTGATAGGTCTTTGGGGCTAGTCTCTTTGTCCCTGTTATTCTTTATAATTACGGTTTGACACCTGTGGGCCATGAGGGCCACGAGGCACATCATAGATTATTATTGAAGACACCAGGGACTACTGTTATCGATGTAAATCTCAGTTACAATACAGCTTCCCACCACTTGGTAGGAGTTGTTTTATCAGCCTCAATACGCAAACAGAAGAAGACACTCTGCCTGCTGGTTGCAGTTAGAAAAATATATGGAGTTCTTAAAATGCAAAAATGAAGATAAAAGGGACAACTTCCCCTCCCAAAAGTCAAAACTTTTTCCCAAGTACAACCCTGACTTCCTGAAGTATGGGTTTGTGAACAGAGGAAACGCGGCGTACCCATGAGCCCAATGTGTGGAGTGTAGACTAATGCTATCCAACAAAGCACTGAAGTCTTCAAAATTAAAACGGCATCTCAAAACCAAACATCCCACGCTCTCAAGAAAGCCAGTGGAATATTTCAAGAGAAAAGAAAATTCAACTAAATTCAGTTTCATTTATTTAGCGCCAAATCATAACAACAATCACCTCAAGGCACTTTATATTGTAAGGACTGCAGATACAGAAACGGTCTGTTGTGTCACTCACTCACTGCTTTAAAAGCTAGCTACCTCAAATCCAGACTTGTGGCACAGAGTAAAAAGTCTTTCATTATAGCAGAGGAGCTGATTTTGCCTGCTGCTGTACATATGTGTCGTAAGATGATCGGAGAGGCTGCTACAAAGAACCTATTGACCATCCCACTCTCAGACGACACTGTGAGCCACCATATCATGGACATGACCTTACCGAACGCGATGGAGGCGAATAGAGCGTCAGGTTTACACGTAAAGTCAATGGAAAAGCGCGATGACCCGCGATTGCGGCTCCCGTGAAAATTCGGAAGCAGATTTGCGTCGCGAAAACGCGAAAACGCCTGAAAAGCGCGTCAGTCTAGCGCGTTTGGAGCGTTTGACTCGCGGAAAAAAAAACAAGCGCATGAGTTTTTGTGTTGCATTTTGTGCATACGCGCATTACGCGTCTACCGCTCGAGTTGGGAAAATCTGAACTCCAGCGTCAAATCGCGCCGCGACAACCAATCAGGAGCCTGGTGACGTGGCTGTTACCTAGGTCAAAGGGGCAGATCCAGCCAAAGCCCGTGCCCATTCTTCAATGGAGGGAAGGCTAATCAACGCTGTAGCAAACAACCCGGAGCCGTACGACACCAGCTGCTTTCTATACCGAGTCAGGAATATAAAGGACGAGCTTGGAGGAAGATATGTAAAGAGATCGGGCAACCTGGTGAGTTCATTCATTTCTCTTTTGAAAGTTTTCGCTGACCCGGGGAAGCCGCACAAAAGCTAGCAAGCTACCGCTATTTTCCCACTGACGTACAAATACCGTTCTGCTTTTATGCATGTTATCATATAGGAATATATTTTGTTTATTAATAAACAGCACACAGTGGTCCCGCTGTTCATCCGTCACTGCTTCGCTTTTTCACTGATTTTCTTTTTCTTTTCTTTTTTTTGCACCGTACAGCATTGCATTCTGCAGCCTGATTGACAAATCTCCTCCGTGTCGTGTCTCCTGCGCTTGCCAAATTTATCATGTTTGGTTTTGATAACCATCACGTCCAATAGAAAAAACAGCACAAAAATACCCATAACTATCAGCCTCATTCGGAAATAGACACCTGCACCGCGAGGGAAAAAGGCGCACGAAAGTGGCAGGCAGATGAAGACAAACCGCGGCATAAAAATACTTTTACGTTTTGCAATCTACAGAGGTTTGCACTAGTGATGGGATTTCCGGCTCTTTTTAGAGATCCGGCTCTTTCGGTTCGGCTCACTAAAAAGAGCCGGCTCTTTCGGCTCCCAACCGGCTCTTCAGGTTGTTTTGTTGCTTTAATTAATTTATTAATAACAATAATATAAAATTATGCACAAAAGGAATTACTAACGTAAAAAAAAAGTGGTTTTATTTATATATGTTTATATATAAATATATGCGGTGGGCCCTAGAGACAAAACACGTACAAACTCCAAAACACATTTCTAGCATGAACTGAACCTCCAAAGCAGAGCTACTAGATCACTTAAATTACACAATTGAAAGCATGTGTGTATTGTTTGTGTATTTATACACAGGCACTCATATATATTCAAATCATTTTAAAAAAAAGTTCATTTACCTGTTACTACCACACACCAAATCCGGTCGTTGGTACTTGCTGGCTTGTGTAGCCACAAGATAACAAAAGCTCAACACTGCGCCCAGCATCCTGGAGCACTTCTGTTGTCTTTTGTACGTGTTTTGAGTTTTTATGTGCTTCTGAGTTTTTACGTGCTTCGGAGTTTGTACGTGTTTTTACGTGTTTTGGAGTTTGTACATACTTCAGAGTTCGTACGTGATTTGAAGTTTGTATGTGCTTTGTCTCTAGGGGCCACCGTAAATATACTTTTATTTATTCACTCCACATAAAATGTAATAAATAAATAAATCATATAATACAAAAATCAACTATTCACATTTCAACTTTTAACTATTTAAATTTTCAGCTTTTTCCTTTTACAAATTTAAAGTGAAAACAACACAAAACACTGCAAACCACAACACAATTAAATATAAATTATAATATGAAAACAAAAAGAACATGCATATTCTCTGTCATATGGGCCTGCGTGAATAAACTTTCTGAATCCTTTATCATCTGCAACTGAAAATAGTTGTGGATGATTACTATACCTTTCTAATGTGACGTTGTTGTCCCTGGCTCTCTTTCTCTCTCTCTCCTTCTGGCTCTGTTCGTGTGCTACTCAGTGTAACTACCGCCCCTCCCCCCTCTGCCCAGCGTAAAGCACAAGGCTTGCGTGCAGAGTAAAGCGGAAAAAAAAGTGCGAGAGAGGGTGAGAGAAAGAAAAAAAAAAAACCCACGTGACGGCTCGCGATAAGGAGCCGGCTCGCGTCGTTCACGTCAAAGAGTCGGCTCTAAGAGCCATTTCGTTCGCGAACGACCCATCACTAGTTTGCACTTTGAGAATCAATTGTGAGAACTGTGACCAATGTTCATGTGTGTGGGGAAAACAGTGTATAAAGTTCGTGACCAGGGGCTAGTTATTCTGAGAACCCCTGCTGCAATAAATGAGGGACCACTGTATACACTTTCTCTATGATTATTGTATTCAACCTGTTAACATTTAATACTGTATTGATAGAGCCAACTGATTCTGCAGCAGAGCAGTTGCTTCTCCTGGCTCCCTGAGCTCCTGCTGCTGCACCACAGGTATGTACAGCAAGCACTGATACCTTTTTAGTCGGTGGGATTCCCATGTGATCACCTTTACTAAATATCTACAACCAATCTGATTATATCCTGTTTTTGTTTTTGTTTTTCAATGTTGAAATTAAAATCTAGTAGCAGCCTTCTCATTTCTTTGTGTTTTGTGCTGTTTTACAGGCCCACAGAGGAGGACGGCTCCGAGGCAGATGAGGGACGGGTCCCAGGACGGTCCATCGGCAGTGGAGCTGGCCATCCTGGAGTCCCTGAAGAGGCCACACCAGTCTCCAATGGAGCATTTCCTCCTCAGCCTTGTTCCTGCTCTGGAGAGCAGCTGGGTCCTTTTTATTCCTGTCTCTCTGTAAATACTTATATTTTATATATTTACGTTTAATGTTTTTCTGTTTGAGAATGTTAATATTATTTCAAATAAATTTTTATAATGACTAATGTCTCAGTTCTACTACACAGCAAATGTTGGCACGCGACTTGACACATGTAGAATTTATTTCATATTATACTAATGACAAAATATACTAATACAGTGGGATGCAAAAGTTTGGGCAACCTTGTTAATAGACATTATTTTCCTGTATAAATCGTTGGTTGTTACAATAAAAAATGTCAGTTAAATATATCATACAGGAGACACACAGTGATATTTGAGAAGTGAAAAGAAGTTTACTGGATTTACAGAAAGTGTGCAATAATTGTTTAAACAAAATCAAGCAGGTGCATAAATTTGGGCACCACAAAAAAGAAATGAAATAAATATTTAGTGTATATCAATGTGTGTCTCCTATATGATATATGGGGTGCCTTTGTCTGGACGTGCTTCCCATCCAGAGCTGCACAGCACACAGGGAAGTTCCAGCGCTCCTGGAATCCCTCTGTGATGGACCACCAGTCTCCAGGTGATGGCACAGCCATGAAGTCGTCCACTAGACAGTCCCAGATGGCCGTCGCTACCTGGGGGGTGATCTGGGTCACCGTGGACACACCGACTCTGTAACTGAACGCTTGGTCCTGAAGGAGTCCCCGGTGACAAGGAACCTGGACAAAATTGTTCAAAATTAGTATTATGTGTACTGCAGTTACAAAATACATTATTCAAATTCCAAAATACTTTTGTGATGTCAGATTTAAATCACAAAACTTAAATCTTACATAAAACATTTTGTAATTATAAGGATAATTACAAAGTGTATATTAGATAATATCTAAAACAGTTGTGTTTTGTTTTAACTTTAACATATCATAATTTGATTGGTAGAAACTTTTACAACTACAGTGTGCCAATCACTCATAATTCCTAAACATGTCAATCAGGTAGGAATGAAGTAAGACATTAATAGAAATAAAGAGTTGTATGTTGACATGTAGCCCTTTCCTTGCTTAAATCATTAATATTTTTGAAAAATTAATCCGTGATAAGACATAGCTTATCAAGATAGAAACATGTAACTAAAGATGAACCAAACTGTTCAGTTTTATCTAACTCTGTTTTAATAAAGGCTGGTGACCCCTGTTATAGAGTCTGACAGCTGCAGGGATTATATACAAATATTCAACTATCCCAGAATTAAACCAGGTCTAAATAAAAAGGAGTGAGTATTACTACAAAGGTTAACTCAGTGGTCCTAATGCTACAGTTTGATATCAGCAAACACCGAGCGCATACATTGATAGGACACCACAGCCATGCTATCATTGCAAACACTGATAACAGCATAAATCGAATTAAATCAGCACTTGATGAGACCTTCTGAGTATCACTAGAAATATTATAAACAGTCGTCTCCGTACCACAGTTCGCTATCAGTAAACACAGACGGCATTCATTGATAGCATAGCACATCCATGTTAGCAGTCTATAAACGATAGTTTAGCATATTAGCACAGGTATCAATAAAGGACTACCGTATTAAACACTTTTACTAACCTCAGGCAGACGGACAGGTGCTCTGCAGGTGGGATTGAGCGCCTGTAGTTGGTGTCTAGGCAGGCGATGCTTGGACCAACGCGGGACAGCAGGTCCTCAAACTGGGCGAGGGAAAGTAAATAGAGAAGGGAGACTCTCTCTTCAAACGCTAGCTCGACAGCTGCCATCTAGCAAAGATACCGGTCTGGCACAACTTCCTCCCACATTTCCGGTTCACACGCGTCAAAATATGCAATTTTGAGGCGCGATTGGATTTTTCTTGGACACGCATAGAGGTGCGAATGTGCACGCGTCAAATTAGGGGCGTTTGGGGCGTTTTGTTCGCGTCCATCGCGTTCGGTGTGAACACACCGTTAGACATACAGCATTAGCTTCTGGAAAGAATAAAAAGTAGTCAATTTTTCAATTTTTTTCTCAATTTTTCCGAATGGTGCATTGCTGCTGGGAGTTTTTTCCTTATCGCTGGGAGAGCTGTTTTTTTGAGAGCTACCAACACGAGCTACGGCTCAGGAATGTTTCCGCTGCATTGACAACTACTTCTCTAAGAATGACCTGGACTGGCAGAACTGTGGTGGGCTGTCAGTAATGGTGCAGCTTCAATGACTGGCAGGCATCACGGCATCACAAGGCAGATTGGATTCGGGAGACAGACACTATCTCTACTTTTAAGATTAGGCTTTTAAGATTAGGCTTAAAACTATCTGTTATTAATCTCTGTCTGCATGTTTTTATCCTGTCTTCCTTCTCTCACCCCAACCAGTCGCAGCAGATGGCCGCCCCTCCCTGAGCCTGGTTCTGCCGGAGGTTTCTTCCTGTTAAAAGGGAGTGTTTCCTTCCCACTGTCACCAAAGTGCTTGCTCATAGGGGGTCATATGATTGTTGGGTTTGTCTCTGTATCTACTGTACAATATGAAGCGTCTTGAGGCGACCTTTGTTGTGATTTGGCACTATATAAATAAAATTGAATTGAATTGAATAGATTCTTGATATTGCACCAGAAGCTAAATGGACCCACTGTTTTCTCCACCGTGAAAGTAGGGCTGGGTATCGTCACTGATTTCTAGAATGGATTCAATTCCGATTCATATGGTCCCAAATTGATTTGATCCACGATTCGATTCAATTCTATTTGAATCAGGGAAATTTTGCCTCAGACAGTCAGAAGTATTATAATTCTAATCATGCATCAGTACATTTCCATATTTTTATATCTATAAAAAGAAAACTAACACTTGCAAGACTTTATCAAAGGTGTAAGCATCACAGCAGATGCCTTTGTGTCAAAGTAACTGAGGATAAAACACAGAAAAACATGAAGGAAATTTTCCTGGCCTGGGATTTTATAGCAGATAACCTTAAAAATATTCTGCAGTAGATCAAAAACGAAATAAAAACCATTAGTCAACATATGAACATTACCTGATGCTGCTGAAGTGCTGCAGATCAAAGTCACAGAGGTTTTATTAGAGACACAGCTAAGCGTTTTGCAATTTTGCATAATTTTAAAAAGTTTGAATTTGTTCAGTAGCCTATTGAACAGCAGAAATGAGGCTTTCTTTTGGAAGTAAGTGAAAGGAAAAAAACAGCGGCCGACAGCGCTGTAAACAACTTGTGCATAATAAGAAAGCGAATAATACAGAAAAAAGAGATTTTAGACGGGAAACTGTTCTTGAAGTACAGAGAGAGAGAGAGAGAGAGAGAGAGAGCTCTGCAAGAAGTGTGATTTTTATCGTGGTGAAAGCAACACAGCAAAAGTAAAAGGGAATTGATGATGATATTTATGTGAAGCGTAGTTTGGATCTTCTTTTGCTGCTGGTTCAGTCAATATTGTTTGGAGAGAGATAAAACCTGCAGCTTCAGAATCTAGTGCAAAAAGGATGTAAACACATAGCGCGGACCCGCCGAAACATCAGAATCATTGAGCTGTTGGCTTTCAGCCCTGACCCTGTCCGTGCCGTCGGGACAGAAAGGCGACATCTCACTGATTCTGATCCGTCGGCGGGTCCGCGTTTTGTGTTAACGTCTTTGTGCAGAATCCGTGTCTGCTCTCATTTACTGTTTTAGCTGTTTGGTGGTTGTTGAAATTTTGTGAGGTTTAACCTGAGATTCTGGCGTTTCGGGCAAAATAAATTTATATTAAAAAATCGATTCAGGATTTTAATGAATCGATATCATGTTATCCAAGCTAGAATCGATTTTAATCGATAAATCGATAATCAAAACCCACCCCTCGTAAAAGCCTTGCAGAAAAAAAGAAGATGTCACCAGAGTTGCATGAGGTGACGGATGAATTTTCTGTGGATCCCACTGAAAATTATGGAATTCCAGCTTCAGGAAGTTCCCACTGACAGCACTTTAAAGTTCCATTGGGGCAAACTAAACCTGGGCTCCTTCTGGATTGCTGTCTGAAAGAAGTACCTATGTCTGACACTGAGAGCTCATAAAACTTGTTTTTCCATTCACAACTACATATCTGTGTGAATCAAAATTTTTCATTGTGGCCACAACCAAGATCAAAGCCCGGAGCAGACTCAGAGTAACACTAGAAGGTACTCTGAGCTTCACCCAGACTAGATCTGATCGTTAGTGATGTGCGGATCGATCCTGAAATATTGATTCCTCTGATACCAATCATTTATGTTCTAGAATTGATTCTCACATTAAAATATCGATATTTTAGTAATTTAGGGTAAATTTGTAGTTTATCATTAACAGGAACACAGTGGAAAGAAACTATAACATTCAGATTGTCTACATTCAAAGGAACTACTTCTTCTTCCGCCTTTCATAGTCATGTGCGAAATACGGCTGTATAAAAGTCTCGCAGCCCCTTAGCGTGCACACTCACAACAATGGCTGAGCGTAATTGGAGTCATGTGCGGATGTATTTTACCTCCACAAACAGCTGAGACGTGGTTTGCAATACATGTGGCAAAAAAGTGAGGTGTTGTGGCCCTACTTGCCAACCTTGAGACCTCAGAATTAGGGAGACGTTCAAAATACATTTTACAGTGTTTATTTATCGGGTAAAATACGTTAAATGTCACCGTTATTATTGGCCGACCCGGAAACAGCGCAGGTGTCCAAATTCAGAGGCTGCTTCCACCTGATGACCCGGCCTTCGCGGTCTAAAGAAAGCCGGGTAGTACGTCACAAGCTCCCTCGGTGGAGTGAAACTCTGCCGTCTGCTCCTTGCTATCTAAAATATAACAGGGCGCTGACGTAAACTCTCGACCATCTCACACTTTCACGTTTAATTAGTTTTCTGTTTGACGTTTATTCAGCTGTGTGAAAACCTCGGAGGAACCCTCCTAAATTTATTAAATTAAATTTAATAAAGTTTAATTTAATTGAATCTAATCTAATACCGCAGCCAAACCGATTTACTCACGAACAAATAAAACACTGAAAAGGCCAAACAATAACATTTTGAAGTTATCAAAGTGACTTATATATCATGTTTAACCCGAGTAATGAAAGACCACGGGGGTTTGAAAACGATGTGTCGATCGTCTCAGATATTTGAAGTTTACACAGCTACATTCTCACTTGAAAATATGTTAAAAGTTTTTTTGCGACCCAGAAAGAGAAATAAGAGTAATATTAAAACTAAGTAGCTGCCGCCATTGGTGGAAACTGGAATTGGCTGGGCCGCGCTATGAATTCTGCAACATGGTTTTTCAACTTTGTTGTCCGGGTGGAAAATTGGGAGAAATTTGGGAGAATGGTGGCTCCGGGAGATTTTCGGGGGGACACTGAAATTCGGGATTCTCCTGGAAAAATCAGCAGGGTTGGCATGTATGGTTGTGGCAACATCACTAACCTTGTCAAACACCTCACAGTAAATCATATCACAGAATATGACGAGCGTATGTTGAGGCGAACTGAAGAGGAGGACAGGGACAGGTGCTGCTAGGGCGAGACAGACGTCTCTCACGGAGTTCTTTAGTGCTGCAGGCAGGCAAGGTGTTCAAAATGCGCACAACTTCCGTTTTTTTATTTCTATATGATGAACTCTGCATTATTAAGTGATAAGAACAAGTAATCTGATGTCCTGTAATCATTATGATGCTATAATTTGAGATACAATAAATAAAATTAGTTTTTGTACAAAGTATCGGTATCGGATCAGTATCGTCGATACCACCCTGAATATTACTTGGTATCGGAAAGGAAATCAGTGGTATCGCACATCACTACTTATCGTGTCTCAGAGGCAGGCTCAAATGTTTCTTTAGGAGGTGAATATTAAAGAGGAGTTACAGCTTGCCAAAAAATGGACTGTTGTGAATGTTTATTGTTGTTAATTTGTCTCAAATATAAAGAGTAACTTCTGGTTCTGCCAATGAAAAAAAGGTGTACTGCTGAAGCATCTTTTAGATTCACTCACAGATTATAAGGCTATAATTCATTTGCACTTTATTTACATTTTATAACAGTTTATTTATTCATTTACTTAGAAAATGATTTTGAATGTATTTATTTTATCAACACATTATTTATCCAATTTCTATTTTTGCCTTGTCTCTTTTAATGTATACTTCATTGATCCCCGTGGGTGAAGCACTGGCAGCCACTGGGCGCCCGGGGAGCAGTGTGTAGGGACGGTACCTTGCTCAAGGTAGCCAGTCAGTGGATTTGAACCCCCGACCTTCTGATCAAGGGGCCACCACTCTACCTACCGAGCTATCCCTGACCCTATAAAACTGGAGATGCTGGGGATTGAACCCAGGACCTCATACATGCAAAGCATGCGCTCTATATCTGAGCTTTGTAAGTGAATATCAAAAGAATGGTATAAAATGCTACATGGGCAAGCAGACAAACAATGATGACGTTTATTTAAATAAGGGCTATAACACTAGCCCTGTAGTGGGTAGGAGGATTAGTATCCACATACCTTCAATAGGTGTATTGGGATCTGGTCGATTCGCAAAAACGATGTCTACATACTCCAGCTGAAGCCTGTCAAGTGATGCTTTCAGACCTGTTTTATAAAGAGAAGTTTGTGTATATAAATGGTAAATGGCCTGTATTAGTATAGTGCTTTACTTAGTCCCTATGAACCCCAAAGCGCTTTACACTACATCCAGTCATCCACCCATTCACACACTGGTGATGGCAAGCTACATTGTAGCCACAGCTGCCTTGGGGCGCACTGACAGAGGCGAGGCTGTCGGTCCCTCTGACCACCACCAGTAGGCAAAGGGTGAAGTGTCTTGCCCAAGGACACAACGACCGAGACTGTCGGAGCCAGGGCTCGAACCAGCAACCTTCCGATTACAAGACGAACTGCCAACTCTTGAGCCACGATCAATAGCCTGGTTGCAATGACATTTTTTAACTGTATGTTTAAGCTTGTAACAGACATTCATGCAATATAATGAAGTAAATGCAGAATAAACACAATGAATGTATGCTTAAATTCAAAGAGAATTTGAATAGTTTTCTTCAGTCTTTTAACACAGGTTCTCTCCTGTGAAATACAAAACCTATATACTAATAGGTAAGTATACACTCATATATAATATACAGGGTGGGCCATTTATATGGAAACACCGTAATAACATGGGAATGGTTGGTGATATTAAAGTCCTGTTTGTGGCACATTAGTATATGTGAGGGGGAAAACTTCTCAAGATGGGTGGTGACCATGGTGGCCATTTAGAAGTCGGCCATCTTGGACATAACTTTTGTTTTTTCAATAGGAAGAGGGCCATGTGACACATCAAACTTATTGGTAATGTCACCAGAAAAACAATGGTGTGCTTGGTTTCAACATAACTTTATTCTTCCATGAGATATTTACAAGTTTCTCTTTGTTCACAGCCATTGACATGTCGAAGAGGATAAAATGTGAGGAGCGGATGGAAATTGTGTTGATATCTGGTGAACGCAGTAACTGGGTCATTGCAGCAGATTTCAATGCAAGCAGTGTTGGGTAAGTTATACATTTTTTTAAAGATGGAGACTCTACAGTATGCAGCAGTAGCATGTCTTCCACAATGTAGCCTGCAAACTTTTTCAAGATCACCTTCAGACGCTTTCTGTGCTGCTGAAGTAAAATCAAGTTTTGCCTGCTTTGCTAGAGTTGCCGCGGTGTTATCCATGGATGATGAACAAGGATCACTCAGAAGTGTTCGTCTATGCTCTCGTTTCAGAAAAGTGAAGAGACAGGAATATGTCAGTTTCATAAAACAGCCACACGCTTCAGCCGAGTCCGACATCTTCCGCTTTAGAATACAACTATGCAGCAAACTGGCGCGAAATGACGTGCACCTGCACTACAACGATGTTAAAGCGGCAGAGTTTACTTCTACGTTTAGAAGATAAATTATTGAAATTAAATAATGATATTCAGCAAGTTTAATTATTTTACAATGTAACGCAAGTACATTGTAAGTAAACTGTAATTAAAATACCTAAAAATGAACAGTAATTAGTTACTCTACTTTTTCAGTGAAAAAGTAATTTAATTACAGTAACGCATTACTTAGTAACGCATTACACCCAACACTGATGCAAGACACCCTACGAGACCACCCATCTTCCATGCTACAGTTAGCAAACTGCTTGCTAAGTTCCGTGAAACTGGTTCAGTGTTGGATTTGCCAAAATATGGACGCAAGAAAACTGTCACTAATGAAGAAACATCAGTGGCTGTCCTAGCGAGAGCCCACAGTGTAGCACTCGCCGCATGTCACTGGAGAGTGACAATAGTCGAACATCCCTTCGGCGGATATTAGCTACTCACAAATGGCACCCTTACAAACTCCAGCTACTGCAGCATCTCAACGAGGATGACCCAGATCGGCGCACAGAATTTGCAGAATGGGCAAAACAAAAATTGGAACAGGACCCTCAGTTCACACAGAATATTTTGTTCAGTGATGAGGCAAATGTTTATGTGAATGGTGAAGTTAACAAACAAAACCACCGCTATTGGTCTGACACTAACCCACATTGGATGGATCCCTCCAAGACTGTTGGAACAACAAAAGTGATGGTTTCGTGTGGTATATGGGGTACAATGATAGTGGGTCCATTCTTCATCAATGGAAACGTCAAGGCCACTGGATATTTGAAATTGCTACATGATGATGTGTTTCCCTCTTTATGCACTGAAGCTGGCACGTTCCCTGAGTTTTTCCAGTAAGATGGTGCACCACAACATTATGGGTGCCAGGTCCGAGCATTCCTAGATGAACAGTTTCCTGGAAAGTGGATTGGTCGTCGTGGGCCAGTTGAATGGCCTCCAAGGTCTCCCGATCTGACCCCCTTAGACATTTATCTTTGGGGTCATCTGAAGGCAATTGTCTATGGTGTGAAGATATGAGATGTGCAGCACCTGTTAGGAGCTGGTTGTGTGGTGTTTTTGTCTGTGTGTGTTTTTTGGTGCCTCCCTCTTTGTATAGGTAGGCGGGGCAGTGAGTCACTGAACCTGGCACACCTGTTACTCATCAGATGCATTCTTCAGAAGTGTTCTTTAGGAGCTACCTGACAGAAGACTAGTGTCGGAGTATTGACGTTTTTTGGAGAGTCTGTAATTCTGCCCCTGCCTGCTGGAGCCGTTGGATTATTTCTGGTGACTGTAAGGAGTTTTGTTTCCTCCCCAGGATTTCGCCTTGTCTGGTTTGTTTCCGTCAGGTTTTGGCAAAAAACAGTACCAAGTAAGCTCTCCAACTCTCTGTAAAGTCTACTTTAAGCTTTTCTCGGTTATTGGGCAAGACCCTCCTAATTCTCACGTCCCTCTCCTTTTAGATCGAGTGCACTTCCTTTGTGTGTTTTTGTCTCCTGCACGTCCTGGCTCCGCGTCCCCATTCATATGCTGTTGTACATTCTCTGTCCTTGTAAAACCTCCCCTTCACTGTAAATAAACTGTCTTCACCGCAACTCTGCCTCCGTGCGTTCTGCTCCCTGGTTCCATCTGCATTTGTCATAACAGCACCTGAAACTACGGATACTGGATGCCTGTGCTGGCATTTCTCCTGCGGTGTTGCTATCGGTGTGTGAAGAGTGGGAGAAGAGGGTTGCATTGACAATCCAACACAATGGGCAGCACATTGAACACATTTTATAAGTAGTCAGAAACTTGTAAATAACTCATGAAAGAATAAAGTTACGTTGAAACCAAGCACACTATTGTTTTTCTTGAGACATTACCAATAAGTTTGATGTGTCACATGGCCCTCTTCCTATTGAAAAAACAAAAGTTGTGTCCAAGATGGCCGACTTCTAAATGGCCAACATGGTCACCACCCATCTTGAAGAGTCTGCCCCCTCACATATACTAATGTGCCACAAACAGGACTTTAATATCACCAACCATTCCCATGTTATTACGGTGTATCCATATAAATGGCCCACCCTGTATATTAGTGCTATCAAACAATTAGAATGTTTAATTTTATTCATCACAGGGTTACTGTGGATTAATTTTGATTATTCACAATTAAATATCATTCACTTTTATTCTATATTAATCACATTTCATTTTGCATGAACAAACAGACTCGAGAAAAAAGGGAAAATATACGCACTTAGCATGTTTATTGAACATCTTGAACATTCATGCTAACAAAAAACTCTGTAAACATTTATCCACAATCTCTTTGTCATTCTTGGGGACGCACTTCAATTCCTTCAAATGAGGAACCAAAGCCATATACAGCACGTGAAAAAAGTAACAGTACACCTTGTGTCAAAATTTGATTGATGACCCTAGCCTTGACCTTTTGACCTTATCGGAAGTACTCCGGAAGTGACTAATCGAATCCAGATGTGTGACTAATTTGATCCATATGCGTGACGAACTGCATCCGGTCGGGGAAGTACTCCGGAAGTGACTAATTTGATGTGACGAATTCCATCCGACAAGAAAAAAACATTTATGTTTTGTCCAGAGAGGGAGGGGGTCGGTGGAGGGATGGTTGAGGAAAAGTTCAGGGACAATTCTGATCAGAGAGGGAGGGGGGTCATTCCAGGGGCATGAAAAGTTCAGGGGGGTAACACAGCAGATTTCTGATGAGTCAGTGGAGATCAGAGCGCATGCTGCATAGAGAGACAGAATGGTCGCAGCAGTTAGTTTTTCACAGACAAGAGTTGAACTCATAGTTTGAATTCTGTTTAGTACATTGTTTAAATGATTCAGTCTCTATTATTAGCATCAATATTATGGCAAAGATCTTGATAACCATTTTCACCTACAAATGTAACCACTTTCTTGGTAAAGACTGAGGGCTATTTCTTTTTACAATAGCGGCTTTAGATGTATTTTACTTTCTTATATTAACCTTATTACAGATGCAATAAAATATAAACCTTTCAGATTATCTGACTAATAATGGATTACATTTATATAGCGCCTCAAATTCATTCACTCTCACATCCACACACTGGTGGAGGCAAGCTACACCAGTGCTTGTAATGAAAAAAGAAGGACTTTCTATTGCTTGTAACCTACAGAGTACCGTGCAAAGAATTTCATAGAGACCTCCCACTCATCTCCTTGTATGTGTAAAAATAACCCTTAGTTAAAAAAAGCACCGCGCCCATATTCAGAACTCGATCCTATTTAGCATCCCAAATAATTTTATTGAAGCTATTTTACCCCTCTGTGGTAAAGAGTTTTCTTTTTTTTAGAGTCACTTTTACGACAGGTTTATTATTTTTTAAGAGATTGAGAGAAGGAGAGAGAGAGAGAATCGATCAAATTTTTCTACAACACGTTATACCACTCTGGGTCTGGAAGGGTGATATAGCATGGACCAGTCGGATGACTACGTCGGATGGAAGCATGACCAGAAGCGTGGCAGGGACTTTCCCAGTAACCGGAAGCGTACCGGGACTTTCCCTTTGACCTTCATCCTGCTCCATTATCAACCATTAAATGTTTCCTAAATATTGCTGTAATGTAACAACAAAGTTAGTTTGTTAAGATCAGACAATCCTTACACATTCCCGCAGACTTGAGTTGTCACCGAATTAGCTTCTGTGGGACAAATAAGCTTCAGGGACTGACTTGTTTTTTAGAGCTGACCTTTAGAGACCTTTGACACTTGGACCCAAAGAGAAATTTGACCCTCGGAAACTAATATCAGATAAAAACAAAACAAACAAACAAAAAAAAAACCCCACAATGCTGTTTAGTTGTGGCAAACAGTAACCACATACTTCAACTTTGACGTTTTTTTTTTCTCAGCCATTTATTCTGAAAAGAAATAAACATGTTACAAGGACAGATATGGACAGTTTCGAGACAATGCACATTGCAGAGTACATGAATGAGAAGTAGGAATTACTCCTCTCTATACTTACACTCCTTCCTAACAAATGCCAAGTCATCATCTCCATATTGTGTGTATGTGTGTGTGTGTATTTTTCCCACTTTTCGAGTTTCATTGGAGTGTACTCAAGTGCACAAGATGGAAAACAGTGTATTAGTTTTTTAAGCCATTCACCAAGTCCCCGGTCTAGCTACGTCAAGATGCCGTTCATTTAAGAGACTAATTTTTTTAATTTAAATTGTGCTAACTCACTTTGTTCAACACAGCCCGGAGTAACATTAAAAATAAAACATATTAGAACTCATTTTTGTTGGACACAAGAACAACTCGAGCATCTTTTTTGGGAGCCGAACTAGGGCTTACAAGTTTGCCGTGCAAGGGTCCAGACACTCCCACAGCGCAGACTTTGCTATCCGCACAGAGCATTTCTGGTGTGGCTTAGGCAAAAGAGACATTACAGCGTGTTTCTCTGCTCCCGGTAAGCATGTCTGTTATAGCCTGCGCTTTAAAATGCCTCTTTGATTATTCAAACAGTGTTTTAAAATGTGACTCATTTGTTATCCAAAATATTTTATCTATGTTACTGATTTAAAATATACATATACATATCTCTCTCTCTCCCTCTTTATATATATATATATATATATATATATATTAGGGGTGCAACGATATTCGTATTGATATTGAACCGTTCAATACAGTGCTGGTACGCATATCTATCGAACAATACAAAATTTTTTAATTTATTTTATCAACTTTTCTTCTGACGATGCTGTCTGTGTTGAGAGCTCAGTGGATCTGCGTTCGACTACTCCGCCTAGGCTGCACTGTCGAGCGCAGATCCACTGAGCACAGCGGAAGCTAGCAAGACAGAAGCTGAGCTCGTTGCAACATGGCAAATTTACCCTCCCCCACCCTCATTCAGATCTGGCCTTTGGAACTATTTTGGTCTTCATGTGAAGTATGACCCTGAAGGTAAGCACGTCATGTCGGATGTGCCACCCAATGCTCAATTACATGGGTGGGAACCAGTGGCGGTCCTAGCCTGTTTGGCGCCCTGGGCGAACACTCCCTCTGGCGCCCCCCCCCCTCCACACAAAAAGCATATTAAGGATTGTACATTAACATAAAACTCTTGTATACACACACAAACACACTAACACACACACACACAAAGAGAGAGAGATTATGCATAGTATGCAAAAGGCTATCAAACAGCCATCATAATTCGTCATACAATGAGAACAGGGAAGAATCAACAATTGACAATGACTAATTGATATTAAAATCTGTAACATAATGTATTGTTTGGAGTTTAGTCTGTTACTGTTGCTATTTTTACCATTTTTTCTTGGAGCAACTGTAATCCACATAATTTCCTTAGGGATTAATAAAGTATTCTGATTCTGATTGTTTCAGGATGACCTGCCATTATCCAATGACACATCTGCTTCACTTTGTCTAGGGTGCATTTCTGAGATTTTACACAACCCAATGAATACATAATGGGCTTGGATTTACAACATTATAAATGAAATGTGCTCTATTTGGAAGCAGCAGGGCCCCTCCCCTTTCGATGGCTTGTGTGTGAGACTTTAAATCATCAAACTGTAAATTTTAAATTGTTATCGATCCCTTTACCCCGAGTCCTAAAGTGTATATTTATTTTCTTACTCTTCTTATATTTATTGTTTGTTTACTTGCACTGCTGTAACTGGAGCCTCGTCGTCTCGTCTCTCTATATACTGGACTGTATGTAGCGGAGATGACAATAAAGTTTACTTTGACTTTAGCAGCGAGCAGGCGCACTGAGGGCTCTCGCGCTCACTTTTCGTGTACAGAATTTCGAAAAAACATCGGTGCAAATTATAAGTCTGTATTATAATGTCTGGTGTTTTCGTGTTTGTTGGTTTGTTTTTATTTTGTTTTACTTTGTGAGTTGGTTATTAGATGCTGCTCCAGCCGGTCAGAAAATCCCCCGCCGCCCCGCCCTCTCTTCTCTGCGCCGCAAGCAGCAGGCGCACCTCGCAAACGGAGGGCGCCCTCCAGCAAATGGGCGATAGAAAACCGATCGGTGCATATGCCATTCCCAATATGCGCTGTCATGACGTCGGGGCAGTTGGCCGTCCAGCCCCATGCACGGGGCGATCCGCGGTAGCTCGTTAACGGAGATTTGCCGTGTTGTGGCGTTAACGTCATTTCAGATTAACGCTGACAGCACTAGTGGGAACAAAATGAATATGACTGCACATTTACACCGACATCATCCTAGTGCAAAGACAAGTGGAAGCAGACAAAAACAACAAGCACGCATGCTACAAACTTTATCCGAGTCATTTAGACAGCCGTTAGCACATGATTGTCCTTATGGGGACCTGATATGTTTAATATGCTGCTGAGCGGATAGCCCAGAAGAAGCGTATAGTATAGCTTTTATTTTGGAAAGAGCCATTTCTCTGTAATAAACTCTCTTTTCCAAACATGAGTGATTTCTCGATCAGATATATTTATTATTTTATCCCTTTGTTGTTTCAGCAACATTAAATTTAAAAACTGTACGTTTGAGTTAAAATATATATTTATAATTTTAATAAATGACAAATTAAAAAAGCATGAACATTTTCTTGTATTGAAAAAATATCGAACCGTGACACCAAAGTATCGAACCGAATCGTGAATTTTGTGTATCGTTGCACCCCTAATATATATAATAATAATATATAACAACACACCCAGCACGCCCCTGCAGGCGGTTTTATCCTTCAAGCTCGGTTCCTCTACCAGAGGCCTGGGAGCTTCAGGGTCCTGCGCAGTATCTTAGCTGTTCCCAGGACTGCGCTCTTATGGACAGAGATCTCCGATGTTGTTCCCGGGATCTGTTGGAGCCACTCGCCTAGCTTGGGAGTCACCGCACCTAGTGCTCGTATTACCTTTGCAGGTGGCATCCAGATATATATATATATATATACATATATATTAGGGGTGCAACGATACACAAAATTCACGGTTCGGTTCGGTTCGATACTCTGGTGTCACGGTTCGATATTTTTTCGATACAAAAAAAAAATGTTCATGCCTTTTTAATTTGTCATTTATTATAATTTTCACGGCACATTCCGCACCACATCTCTGTGCGTTCATCATTTGTTTGAAGCCAGCTCACCTCCTGGAACTACTTTTCCGAGAATACGCACTTCTTTTGTGGTTCGGACTCCTTCTGACATTTCTTTGGAGGTGGAGGAACACCAAAGTAATTGCTTAAAGGAGCTTCTTCGACATCTTTAAGAGTTCTAAACAAATGTCTGTCCTCCTGAAAATCTTATGTACGCAAACACGCGTTGCAACTTCTTATCTTGTGCGCATTTTTTATTTTGACAGCGAATGCGCACCTGCGGACCACTTATGTGCAGCCCTGGTTATTTAGCTCGTCATATTGCAGCCACAGAAATTATTTTGTCCATGAAACCATAAAGCTGCACTTTCTTTTTGCCTTATAGTCTGATTTGTCATAACTTTTCCGTTTTGTGGTAAGCTTTTCTTTGGCTGTCACTTCTTCACCCTGACCTGTCTTATTTGGCTCAGCAGAACTAAAATATATATCCTGCTGCTTTTACACACGCACTCACATAATGCTCAGTGATCGTATGCGCGATCAACCTCTCACATGTTTAAGCTTGCTGCGGGAGATTTCACTTGTCATGTTTGCATAGTAAGCTAACGATTGATAAGACGATGTCAGAGGAATTGGTGCGCAAATGATCGTCACTCACCAATCAGTGCTGTCGCTCTCTATACACAGTTCACGCGATTGCAAAGTGAAAGCAAAAAACAAGCGCAAATTCAAACGCGATTTCAATATGTCACATATTGACAGTGGCTCACCGATGCCAATGACATAATTACCCAGCTACATTTCCGAAAGAATGCAAAAGCATTGACATATATTTTTCCTTCCTACGATAGGCCGACGGGCAGGGGAGAGATAGATTTTGGTAGCCCGACTGGAAACATTTTGCGAGCCCTGTATCTGATTGAGGAATCACTCATCTTTGGAAAAGAGAGTTTATTACAGAGAAATGTCCCTTTCCAAAATAAAAGCTATACTATACTATACGCTTCTTCTGAGCTATATTCTCAGCAGCATATTAAACATATCAGGTCCCCATAAGGAGAATCATGTGCTAACGGCTGTCTAAATGACTCGGGTAAAGTTTGTAGCATGCGTGCTTGTTGTTTTTGTCGGCTTCCACTTGTCTTTGCACTAGGATGATGTCGGAGTAAATGTGCAGTCATATTCGTTGTGTTCCCACTAGTGCTGTCAGCGTAAATCTCGTTGAAATGACGTTAACGCCACAACACGGCAAATCTCCGTTAACGAGCTACCGCGGATCGCCCTGAGCATGGGGCTGGACGGCCAACACGTTAACAAGCTAACTGTGCTAACACACTAGCTCCCACCCATGTAATTGAGCATTGCGTGGCACATCCAACATACTGTTTTACTTTAGTCCATGACGCGCTTACCTTCAGGGTCATACGTCACATGAAAACCAAAATAGTTCCAAACGCCAGATCTGAATGAGGATGGGGGAGGTTCAATTTGCCATGTTGCAAGGAGAGCTTAACTTCTGTCTAGCTAGCTTGCCCTACGCTCAGTGAATCTGCACTCGACTACTCCGCCTAGGCTGCACTGTCAGTGCAGCTTGCCCTGCGCTCAGTGAATCTGCACTCGACTGCTCCGCCTAGGCTGCACTGTCGAGTGCAGATCCACTGAGCGCTCAACACAGACAGCATCGTCAGAAGGAAAGTTGATAAAATAAATTAAAAATTTTGTATTGTCCGATACATATGCGTACCGAACCGAAAGCACTGTATCGAACGGTTCAATATCGATACGAATATCGTTGCACCCCTAATATATATACAAGCCCTGGAATCTCGGTTTTAAAAAAAAGAAACACTAACCACTACACATTACTTTTTTTATGTCTACTATACAGGAGTTGCTGCTCACACCCTGAGTTACACTACTAAGTCTGTCAGATGTCCCAAATGGAATGTCCAGCCGCACGCGTACTCATGCTGGACACCTCATGGTCCACTAGCCCACGACTCAGCTGCAAAGTGCTTACAATTAGTTACGGGGTCAGTTTATTTTTCATCAGAATTATCTGCCGTCATCCAGATATAAGTTGAGCAATGGTTTAACTAATTTTCCATGAAACCATAAAAGGAAGCCGGATTTAAATAGAACATAGGATATAAGTGAAAGAAATATAAGTTTAAGTTTGACTATGGAGCACATCTCCTTCAACGTTCACGATGACCCGAGTGGATTGCATTTCTCTCAATCAACTGGCTGACTGTTTGGGGGGGGGGGAGCAGCTAATAGTTATTTAGTTAGTGGGTTCTGTGTCTGTGGGTGTCTGTGGGTTGTTGTTTTTTAATCACACTAGGAGTGAATGAAAGCAGAAAAAACCCTGTAAAAGATGCAGACTGTGAAAGTCTGGTTTTTAAAATAAATCTTACCAGCTGTAACTGATATTAGAGTTTTTTTGTGTTTTAAGTCTTTTGTTATAAGGACATGTTAAGACCTCTGTCTCCCAGTAGCATTGCTGAAGTGACACTTCTTTCCTCCTTTTTTTGTTCCCTATTATTAAACTACGGTAATTAATAAAGATTTGTGATATTGCCCCCATAAAGCAATATGATTTTAATGCACTCATTGTGATGCAGAGATTTGGATTGTTGTGCATGCAATGTGCATGAAGTAGATAAAAAGTAATTTTGTCAAGACTTGATGTACTTCTATGTTTACAACTGCTCGGGAAGTCCTCAGTCCAAACTGACTTTATGGTTCATACGAGTCAACTCAGGAAACTCCTGTCGTGACCTCCCCTCTATGAGCGCGCACACACACACACACACACACACACACACACACACACACAGCAAGAGAGAAACAGAGAGATCATTAATGCAGAGGATTGCAGCAGCTCTTGGATTTTCTCTCTCTGTTGGATTTTAGGTGAACAGTCACATAAATTTCATTCCAGATTTGTTGCGTTTGCTTCAATTAAGATGTGTCTTTATATCTACGATACCTGTCTTGTTCAAATAGTTTATTCACATAGTAAAGAAGTAGCTAGGGAACTCAGTAAGTAGGAACAGCGATAGTTTAAAGACATTTTCTACAATAAAGAGGATTTCATCATCCGCAGTTTGTGAAAACTGCAGGTGTCACATTAAAAAACAAATCAGTAGATTGAAAAATGATGGATAAAGACTCTTTTCAGAGGTACACTTCATGTACTGATTAACATACAGTTCAAAGATGTGCATTAGGGTGCAGACTGGTTGTGCCATTGTGGATTTTGCTATATGAATATGCTCAAGAGTCTGTTTGAGCTAAAAACGTGAAATATATATATATACATATAAAAAAACTAACACCCAGCACGCCCCTGCGGGCGGTTTATCCTTCAAGCTCGGGTCCTCTACCAGAGGCCTGGGAGCTTGAGGGTCCTGCGCAGTATCTTAGCTGTTCCCAGGACTGCGCTCTTCTGGACAGAGATCTCCGATGTTATTCCCGGGATCTGCTGGAGCCACTCGCCTAGCTTGGGAGTCACCGCACCTAGTGCTCCGATTACCACGGGGACCACCATTACCTTCACCCTCCACATCCTCTCGAGCTCTTCTCTGAGCCCTTGGTATTTCTCTAGCTTCTCGTGTTCCTTCTTCCTGATATTGCTGTCATTCGGAACCGCTACATCGATCACTACGGCCGTCTTCTTCTGTTTGTCTACCACCACTATGTCCGGTTTGATTTTGTCCGTCTGTATCTGGAAGTCCCACAGGATCTTAGCTCGGTCATTCTCCACCACCCTTGGGGGCATCTCCCATTTTGACCTCGGGACTTCCAGGTTATACTCGGCACAGATGTTCCTGTACACTATGCCGGCCACTTGGTTATGGCGTTCCATGTATGCCTTGCCTGCTAGCATCTTGCACCCTGCTGTTATGTGCTGGATTGTCTCTGGGGCATCTTTACACAGCCTGCACCTGGGGTCTTGCCTGGTGTGATAGACCCCAGCCTCTATGGATCTTGTACTCAGAGCTTGTTCTTGTGCTGCCATGATTAGTGCCTCTGTGCTGTCTTTCAGTCCAGCTTTGTCCAGCCACTGGTAGGATTTCTGGATATCAGCCACCTCCTCTATCTGCCGGTGGTACATACCGTGCAGGGGCCTGTCCTTCCATGATGGTTCCTCGTCTCCCTCCTCTTTCTTGGGTTTCTGCTGCCTGAGGTATTCACTGAGCACTCGGTCAGTATATATCATATATATATATATATATATATATATATATATATATATATATATATATATATATATAAATATCTGGATGCTACCTGCAAAGGTAATACGAGCACTAGGTGCAGTGACTCCCAAGGTAGGCGAGTGGCTCCAGCAGATCCCGGGAACAACATCGGAGATCTCTGTCCAGAAGAGCGCAGTCCTGGGAACAGCTAAGATACTGCGCAGGACCCTGAAGCTCCCAGGCCTCTGGTAGAGGACCCGAGCTTGAAGGATAAAACCGCCCGCAGGGGCGTGCTGGGTGTGTTGTTATATATATATATTAGGGGTGCAACGATACACAAAATTCACGATTCGGTTTGATACTTTGGTGTCACGGTTCGATATTTTTTCAATACAAGAAAATGTTCATGCTTTTTTAATTTGTCATTTATCAAAATTATAAATATATATTTTAACTCAAACGTACAGTTTTTAAATTTAATGTTGCTGAAACAACTATGGAGTGCCAGGACTGCCATAATGAATTAATTAAATACACCATTAAATAATTAATTAAATGTGGCAATAATTAATTAAAATTGGAATTAATTAATTAAATAAATAGTTATGACACATGTAATTAATTAATTATTGACACATTTAATTAATTATTTATGTATTTCACATTTTAATTAATTATTGACACATTTTATTAATTATTTATGTATTTCACATTTTAATTAATTATTGACACATTTTATTAATTATTTAATGATATATTTATTTATTTCATTTTGGCAGTCCTGGCGCCTGGCTCTCATCATGAAATAATTTTATCTGTCAGCCTCACCCATCAAACTCAGGGGGCGGGGTTAACGCTGCCCATGCAGCTTCTCTAACATTTGATTGGTTGCCGTGCAAAGTAAGTCAAAACTGGTCGATCCTAGATAATCGATTGCTTGTGTAGACTTGGGGCAGCCAGGTATCCCAGAATGCAGATCAAATCACAGGCAGCAATGGTGGTGGTGTAGTTTTAAAATACCCAGTTTTTCTGTCACCAGCTACACTTTTAACAGTGTTAGGATGATGTCGGTGTAAATGTGCAGTCATATTCATTTTGTTCCCACTAGTGCTGTCAGCGTTAATCTGAAATGACGTTAACGCCACAACACGGCAAATCTCCGTTAACGAGCTACCGCGGATCGCCCCGTGCATGGGGCTGGACGGCCAACTGCCCCGACGTCATGACAGCGCATATTGGGAATGGCATATGCACCGATCGGTTTTCTATCGCCCATTTGCTGGAGGGCGCCCTCCGTTTGCGAGGTGCGCCTGCTGCTTGCGGCGCAGAGAAGAGAGGGCGGGGCGGCGGGGGATTTTCTGACCGGCTGGAGCAGCATCTAATAACCAACTCACAAAGTAAAACAAAATAAAAACAAACCAACAAACACGAAAACACCAGACATTATAATACAGACTTATAATTTGCACCGATGTTTTTTCGAAATTCTGTACACGAAAAGTGAGCGCGAGAGCCCTCAGTGCGCCTGCTCGCTGCTAAAGTCAAAGTAAACTTTATTGTCATCTCCGCTACATACAGTCCAGTATATAGAGAGACGAGACGACGAGGCTCCAGTTACAGCAGTGCAAGTAAACAAACAATAAATATAAGAAGAGTAAGAAAATAAATATACACTTTAGGACTCGGGGTAAAGGGATCGATAACAATTTAAAATTTACAGTTTGATGATTTAAAGTCTCACACACAAGCCATCGAAAGGGGAGGGGCCCTGCTGCTTCCAAATAGAGCACATTTCATTTATAATGTTGTAAATCCAAGCCCATTATGTATTCATTGGGTTGTGTAAAATCTCAGAAATGCACCCTAGACAAAGTGAAGCAGATGTGTCATTGGATAATGGCAGGTCATCCTGAAACAATCAGAATCAGAATACTTTATTAATCCCTAAGGAAATTATGTGGATTACAGTTGCTCCAAGAAAAAATGGTAAAAATAGCAACAGTAACAGACTAAACTCCAAACAATACATTATGTTACAGATTTTAATATCAATTAGTCATTGTCAATTGTTGATTCTTCCCTGTTCTCATTGTATGACGAATTATGATGGCTGTTTGATAGCCGTTTGCATACTATGCATAATCTCTCTCTCTTTGTGTGTGTGTGTGTTAGTGTGTTTGTGTGTGTATACAAGAGTTTTATGTTAATGTACAATCCTTAATATGCTTTTTGTGTGGAGGGGGGGGCGCCAGAGGGAGTGTTCGCCCAGGGCGCCAAACAGGCTAGGACCGCCACTGGTTCCCACCCATGTAATTGAGCATTGGGTGGCACATCCGACATGACGTGCTTACCTTCAGGGTCATACTTCACATGAAGACCAAAATAGTTCCAAAGGCCAGATCTGAATGAGGGTGGGGGAGGGTAAATTTGCCATGTTGCAACGAGCTCAGCTTCTGTCTTGCTAGCTTCCGCTGTGCTCAGTGGATCTGCGCTCGACAGTGCAGCCTAGGCGGAGTAGTCGAACGCAGATCCACTGAGCTCTCAACACAGACAGCATCGTCAGAAGAAAAGTTGATAAAATAAATTAAAAAATTTGTATTGTTCGATAGATATGCGTACCAGCACTGTATTGAACAGTTCAATATCAATACGAATATCGTTGCACCCCTAATATATATATATATATATATAGTTAAAGAGGGAGAGAGAGAGAGAGATGTATATGTATATTTTAAATCAGTAACATAGATAAAATATTTTGGATAACAAATGAGTCACATTTTAAAACACTGTTTGAATAATCAAAGAGGCATTTTAAAGCGCAGGCATAACAGACACGCTTACCGGGAGCAGAGAACCACGCTGTAATGTCTCTTTTGCCTAAGCCACACCAGAAATGCTCTGTGCGGATAGCAAAGTCTGCGCTGTGGGAGTGTCTGGACCCTTGCACGGCAAACTTGTAAGCCCTAGTTCGGCTCCCAAAAAAGATGCTCGAGTTGTTCTTGTGTCCAACAAAAATGAGTTCTAATATGTTTTATTTTTAATGTTACTCCGGGCTGTGTTGAACAAAGTGAGTTAGCACAATTTAAATTAAAAAAATTAGTCTCTTAAATGAACGGCATCTTGACGTAGCTAGACCGGGGACTTGGTGAATGGCTTAAAAAACTAATACACTGTTTTCCATCTTGTGCACTTGAGTACACTCCAATGAAACTCGAAAAGTGGGAAAAATACACACACACACATACACACAATATGGAGATGATGACTTGGCATTTGTTAGGAAGGAGTGTAAGTATAGAGAGGAGTAATTCCTACTTCTCATTCATGTACTCTGCAATGTGCATTGTCTCGAAACTGTCCATATCTGTCCTTGTAACATGTTTATTTCTTTTCAGAATAAATGGCTGAGAAAAAAAAAACGTCAAAGTTGAAGTATGTGGTTACTGTTTGCCACAACTAAACAGCATTGTGGGGTTTTTTTTTTGTTTGTTTGTTTTGTTTTTATCTGATATTAGTTTCCGAGGGTCAAATTTCTCTTTGGGTCCAAGTGTCAAAGGTCTCTAAAGGTCAGCTCTAAAAAACAAGTCAGTCCCTGAAGCTTATTTGTCCCACAGAAGCTAATTCGGTGACAACTCAAGTCTGCGGGAATGTGTAAGGATTGTCTGATCTTAACAAACTAACTTTGTTGTTACATTACAGCAATATTTAGGAAACATTTAATGGTTGATAATGGAGCAGGATGAAGGTCAAAGGGAAAGTCCCGGTACGCTTCCGGTTACTGGGAAAGTCCCTGCCACGCTTCTGGTCATGCTTCCATCCGACGTAGTCATCCGACTGGTCCATGCTATATCACCCTTCCAGACCCAGAGTGGTATAACGTGTTGTAGAAAAATTTGATCGATTCTCTCTCTCTCTCCTTCTCTCAATCTCTTAAAAAATAATAAACCTGTCGTAAAAGTGACTCTAAAAAAAAGAAAACTCTTTACCACAGAGGGGTAAAATAGCTTCAATAAAATTATTTGGGATGCTAAATAGGATCGAGTTCTGAATATGGGCGCGGTGCTTTTTTTAACTAAGGGTTATTTTTACACATACAAGGAGATGAGTGGGAGGTCTCTATGAAATTCTTTGCACGGTACTCTGTAGGTTACAAGCAATAGAAAGTCCTTCTTTTTTCATTACAAGCACTGGTGTAGCTTGCCTCCACCAGTGTGTGGATGTGAGAGTGAATGAATTTGAGGCGCTATATAAATGTAATCCATTATTAGTCAGATAATCTGAAAGGTTTATATTTTATTGCATCTGTAATAAGGTTAATATAAGAAAGTAAAATACATCTAAAGCCGCTATTGTAAAAAGAAATAGCCCTCAGTCTTTACCAAGAAAGTGGTTACATTTGTAGGTGAAAATGGTTATCAAGATCTTTGCCATAATATTGATGCTAATAATAGAGACTGAATCATTTAAACAATGTACTAAACAGAATTCAAACTATGAGTTCAACTCTTGTCTGTGAAAAACTAACTGCTGCGACCATTCTGTCTCTCTATGCAGCATGCGCTCTGATCTCCACTGACTCATCAGAAATCTGCTGTGTTACCCCCCTGAACTTTTCATGCCCCTGGAATGACCCCCCTCCCTCTCTGATCAGAATTGTCCCTGAACTTTTCCTCAACCATCCCTCCACCGACCCCCTCCCTCTCTGGACAAAACAGAATTTTTTTTTCCCACCGGATGCAGTTCATCACGTCAAATTAGTCACTTCCGGAGTACCTCCCCCACTGGATGCAATCCGTCACGCATATGGATCAAATTAGTCACATCTGGATTCGATTAGTCACTTCCGGAGTACTTCCGATAAGGTCAAAAGGTCAAGGCTAGGGTCATCAATCACATTTTGACACAAGGTGTACTATTACTTTTTTCACGTGTTCTCAATGATATTAATAGGTCTGCAGTTTGTTGCAATCCACTTGGAAATTGTATCAGTCAATATTTCTGAGGTACACTTACTGAGTCCCCGGGAGAACTTTGTCGCAAGCTGGTTGACGCATTAGCCAAAGTCCTAGCAGCATCCCCGGCTAACGTATGCTTCGTGTCAATATGATATTTTACGCTGGAAGTGCTTTGGTGAAAAGAAAATTCCTTCTTGCACAATGTGCATAATACTTTATGTCAGTCGACTGTGCCATCTTGTTATTTTTTTGATACTCAAATTCCCTATCAAGAGGGCCGATGTGCATTTATCATCTTTCATATTGAGTCTGTTGGTTCAGCTTCCTGTCACTACAAGATCAACTGCCCATTTGCGCATGTGCGAAGGTAACTCTACTTGGATAAACCCCCCGAAATGCGTTGACAGAGACTTTTCAGGGATTTTGAGTCATTCTGCACTCCAGATGTGTTAATTGCATTTAAAATTTTAATCACATTGACCGTGATGGCGGATTAATTTGCATTAACGTGTTAATTTTGACACCACTAATATATAAAAAAATTAAAAATCCCCACTCGCCCCTGTGGGTGGTCAGTCCTTCAAGCTCGGGTCCTCTACCAGAGGCCTGGGAGCTTGAGGGTCCTGCGCAGTATCTTAGCTGTTCCCAGGACTGCGCTCTTCTGGACAGAGATCTCTGCTGTTTTTCCCGGGATCTGCTGGAGCCACTCGCCTAGCTTGGGAGTCACTGCACCTAGTGCTCTGATTACCACTGGGACCACCTTCATCCTCCACATCTTCTCGAGCTCTTCTCTGAGCCCTTGGTATTTCTCGAGCTTCTTGTGTTCTTTCTTCCTGATGTTGCTGTCATTCGGAACCAGTACATTGATCACTACGGCCGTCTTCTCATGTTTGTCTACCACCACTATGTCCGGTTGGTTAGCCACCACCATTTTGTCCGTCTGTAACTGGAAGTCGCACAGCATCTTAGCTTGGTAATTCACCACCACCCTGTGGGGGCGTCTCCCATTTTGACCTCGGGACTTCCAGGTTATACTCGGCACAGATGTTTCTGTACACTATGCCAGCCACTTGGTTATGGCGTTCCATGTATGCCTTGCCTGCTAGCATCTTGCACCCTGCTGTTATGTGCTGGATTGTCTCTGGAGCATCTTTACACAGCCTGCACCTGGGGTCTTGCCTGGTGTGATAGACCCCAGCCTCAATGGATCTTGTGCTTAGTGCTTGTTCCTGTGCTACCATGATTAGTGCTTCCGTGCTGTCTTTCAGTCTAGCTTTGTCCAGCCACTGGTAGGATTTCTGGATATCAGCCACCTTCTCTATCTGCCGGTGGTACATACCGTGCAGGGGCCTGTCCTTCCATGATGGTTCCTCGCCTTCCTCCACTTTCTTGGGTTTCTGCTGCCTGAGGTGTTCACTGAGCACTCGGTCAGTTGGGGCCATCTTCCCAATGTATTCTTGGATGTTCCTTGTCTCATCCTGGACTGTGGTGCTGACACTCACCAGTCCCCGGCCCCCTTCCTTCTGCTTAGTGTGCAGCCTCAGGGTGCTGGACTTGGGGTGAAACCCTCCATGCACGGTAAGGAGCTTTCTTGTCTTTATGTCAGTGGCTTCGATCTCCTCCTTTGGCCAGCTTATTACCCCAGCAGGGTACCTGATCACGGGCAGGGCGTAGGTGTTGATAGCCCGGATCTTGTTCTTACCGTTCAGCTGACTCCTCAGGACTTGCCTGACCCTCTGCAGGTACTTGGTGGTTGCAGATTTCCTAGCGGCGTCTTCATGGTTCCCATTTGCCTGCGGGATCCCCAGGTACTTGTAACTGTCCTCTATGTCTGCAATGTTGCCTTCTGGTAGTTTGATCCCCTCTGCTCTGAGTACCTTCCCTCTCTGGTGAACCTCCTACACACACACACACACACACACAATGTGTGTGTGTGTGTGTGTGTATATATATATATATATATTTTGTGGCGAGCTCAGACAAGGAGGAGACGGAGGTATCGTTTGGTCTTGCTTCCCGTGAGCTAGCCAGGGAGCACAACCGTTTATTCACAATTTCAGAAGAACACTGCCGCTAGCTAACTGCTCAGCGTGGCAACAACAACAACAACACAGGGCGCCCTCTGACCCCGGAAGGACACACCGTCGCAGCGAGAGGGCGTCACCTGTCACTATGGCAACATAAACAAAACATAACTGTACAAACAGAACCCCGAACAGCCCTGACCCGCTACATAGCCCCCACCTAAGGGGTCAGTCATCCCCGACGACCCCATTACCCCACACAAAGTCCTGCAAATGTCCAGGTGCCTTCTTTTGGCGCACCGGCCGGTCACGACCGGCAGGGGAAAAGTCACTCGGGTCAGAACATGCGGTGCCACCATCATCCCCTGCTTCGGCGTCTGCTGGAGCGAGCGGTCGGTACGGTGAGAGCCTGTCCCGGTGCAACACCACCATGCGCCCCGGGCCCGGCATGCGGATACGGTACACCACGTCTGTTAGCCGCTCCACAACCTCTGCCGGCCCTTGCCAGTGACTGCAGAGTTTGGGGGACACTCCTCTCTTGCGAACCGGGCAGTACACCCAAACCTTGTCATCATGCATGAAAACCCCCCCTCGGCACTTGGTGCCGTAGGCTCTTTTCTGTCATACTCTGGCGCTGGCCTGGGCCTGGCGGGTGTAGTTATGAACCACCTGCAGCCGCTCCCTGAGCCTCCTGTAGTAGTCCATCTCTGGCCCACCATCAATCTCCGGCTCGGGAGGGGACCCGAACACCAGATCCACAGGCGTCCGGAGCTCCCGTCCAAACATCAGAGCGGCAGGTGTGCACTGGCTGGACTCCTGCACCGCAGTCCGATACGACCAAAGGACCAGGGGCAGATGTCGGTCCCAATCTCGCTGGTGGCGGCTGGTGAGAATGGCGAGCTGGGTGGCCAGCGTGCGGCTGAAGCGCTCAACCAAGCCATCGCTTTGTGGGTGGAGCGATGTGGTTCTCGTTTTCTCCACCCCCAGTCACTGGATGATCTCCCCGAAGACCTTCAATTCAAAGTTACGCCCCTGGTCACTGTGGAGCTCAGCCGGGACCCCAAAACGGGTGAACATCTCCTCCACCAGCTTCTCGGCCGTCGTCGTTGCGCTCTGGTCCGGCACCGCGTAGGCCTCTGGCCACTTCGTGAAATAGTCCATAGCCACCAACACATACCAGTTCCCTGACTCTGTGACTGGGAAAGGCCCTAGGACGTCCACTCCCACTCTTTCCATTGGGGCCTCCACCAGGTACTGCTGAAGGGGGGCAGTGGAGCGTTGAGTTGGGCCCTTCTGTGCCGTGCAGGTGTCACAGCAGTGCACATGAAGTTCCACATCCCGTCGACAGCCAGGCCAGTAGAACCGTCCCCTGAGGCGGCGGAGAGTTTTGGCGTTCCCATAGTGTCCTGCCCCCACCGAGCCGTGGACTAGCTCAAGCACCTGCGACCGCAGCGACCGAGGCACCAACAGCTGCAGGAGATCTCTGCCCTGACCGGGGGCCCGCCATCTCCGGTACAGGAGGCCGTCGTGGGTCTCCAGATTGTTGTGCTGGGAGTAGTAGGCCTTCACCTTGGGCTCCTGTCCCGACACCCCCGTCCAGGCGGGGCGTTGCGGCGCCTCCAGCCAGGCCCCCACCTGAACCAACGTCGCGTCGGCCTCCTGCTCCCGCTTCAGCTGCTGCGTTGTCAATGGGAGCCACCCCCCTCCGCCGGCTGTGGCCTGAGCAGTAGCCACCCCCAGCACCTCCTGGGCCTGCTCTTCCTGTCGCAGGCAGTAGCGGCACTCGACGGCTATGCAGGGCCGTCTGGAGAGGGCATCAGCGTTGCCATGCTGTCGACCTGGCCGATGCTGGATCTCGAAGTCATAGCCCTGAAGGACCTCCAGCCAGCGGGCCACCTGCCCTTCTGGGTGTTTGAAGTTCAGGAGCCAAGTCAGAGATGCATGGTCAGTGCGCAGGAGGAACCGGCAGCCATGCAGATATGGCTGGAAGTGCCGCACCGCTAGCACTACGGCCAGCAGCTCCCGCCGGGTCATGCAGTAGTTCCTCTCGGCTCGCCCCAAGGCACGACTGAAGTACGCCACCACCCGTTCTCCAGCCTCGTCCTGCTGGGAAAGGACCGCCCCGACCCCACATCAGTGTCCACAATGAAAGGTTGCCGGGCGTCGGGGTAGGCCAGGACTGGGGCTCTGGTGAGGGCCTCCTTCAGCTGTGCAAAAGCCGCAGCACAGGCATCCCCCCAGCCAAACAGCTGTCCCTTGTCAGTCAGGCGGTGGAGGGGGCTGGCCATTGTCGCGAACCCTTTGATGAACCGACGGTAGTAGGAGGCTAGGCCCAGGAAGCTCCGCAGTTCTTGGTGAGACAGTGCACTGTCGAAGTCGCCACCGTGCACAAACAGGTCATCCAGGTACACAACGCACCGGCTACGAGGGATATCCACAAGCACCCTCTCCATCAGCCTCTCAAACGTCGCTGGCGCATTGCAGAGCCCAAATGGCATGACCCTGAACTGCCACAGCCCCTGTCCAATGGTGAATGCAGTCTTAGGCCTTGCGTCGGGGGCTAGCTCCACCTGCCAGTAACCGCTGCGTAGGTCGAGGGAGCTGAACCAACTGGAGCCGGTAACGTAATCTAGGGCCTCGTCGATCCACGGCAGCGGGTACGAGTCCTTCTTGGTGACTGCATTGAGACGGCGAAAGTCCACGCAGAACCTCGGACTGCCATCCTTCTTCCCCACCAGAACCACGGGTGCCGCCCATGGGCTATTGGATGGCTCGATCACCCCAGCCGCAGCCATCTCACGGATCTTCTCTTCCGCTACCTGCCGTTTCAAGAGGGGCAGCCGGTGTGGGCGCAGATGGATGGGCTGAGCAGAGCCGGTGTCGATGGTGTGTTGGACCAGACTCGTCTGCCTGCAGTCTTTGTCACTGGCGGCAAAGATGTCCACATTCTCGTCCAGGACGCACCTCAACCGCTGGCGCTGGTCGACATTGAGGCCTACGCTGCTGCGCTGCCAAAGGTCATCAACAGCCTCGATGGTCTCAGTCGAAGGAGGTTTGTCAGGCTGAGAGGCTGAGGCGAGTGGAGATGACCCGGAGCCACCGGCATCCGAAATCTGCTGAGCGGCAGCTGCCCGACGCCTGTCTCGTCTGGTCCCCGCTCCCTGCTTTTGGCCGCGCTGGAGAGCAAAAGTCTCTGCGCCAAGAGTGATAGCCAGCTTTGCGGTGTTGACGCAGGCCCCCCAGCGGCTCAGCAGGCCAATGATGCACTGGTCTTGAATGTCGGCGAGCCAGAAGTCGTGCACCAGCTCTAGATCCTTCACTCGGATCCGGAACGGTTTCTTCCCCCGCATAACAGTTTTCTCCCCCCGTCACTGTCATCAGCTAGGTGTCTGTGGGCAACCAACCCTTCACCAGTGGCCCAGATGTTTCAGGGAGCACGCCAGGTCGTATCAGGGAAATGGTAGATCCCGTGTCCACCAGGGCCTGGCATGGCTGGTCCTCAACACAGCAGCTCAGGTAGAGTCCCTTGAGGTGCCCAACTCGGCCCACCACTGTGCATCGTCCTTGGAGGGGGGCAGGAAGCTGGAGCGGTGGTCCCCTCGCTACACCGCTCCCTCCTCGTTTCCCTGAGGCTGCGTAGTTCCGGTCTTCGGGGCTGGTGCTGGGCAGTCACGCGCCACGTGGCCAGGCTCATCGCACCGGTAGCAGCGGTCGGTTGGTCGATGAGGACGCCTCCGGGGCACCGAGGGTTGCAGCTGGGACATCTCGGCGACCTCCCCCTCCCCGTCGCAGTCTGCGGCTCTGATTTGGGGGTAGTTTGGGGGGGGGGGCACCTGCTGGTTAGGTCGCAAGGTGAGCACCGGCTCAGCCCTTTCAGCCTCACGGAGCGCCTCACGGAGGGTCTGAGGCATGGCCAGGCGGACGTGTTGGCGTAGTCGCTCTGGGAAAAGTCCTCGCAGAAAAGCATGCAGGCTAAGCTCCTCACGGGCTGCTGCTGGAAACTCCGGGTAGCCACGACGAGCATACAGCAACACGTCTGCTGCAAAGGTGCCCAGGCTCTCCCCTGGTCGACGGCTCCGGTTGGTTAGCTGCTCTCTGCTCTGATCAGTGGAGTGCCGCTGCCCGAATCGCCTCTCGAGTGCCGCGGTGAGGGCCTGGAGCTCATGCTGCTCTGCCGGGGCTAGGTCAAGGAGTATCTGCAGTGCATCTCCCTCTAATGCTAGCCCTAGGTGTGTAGCAGTCTCCTCTTCGCTCCGGCCACTATGTCTGGCAGCTAGCTGCACTTGTGAGAGGTAGGGCTCTAACGGGGTTAGCCCGTTGTATTTCGGTACCTTAACTGGCGTGGTAGGCATAACTGCTCGCGGTTGGGGGCTCAGCGTGTGGGTCGACAGAGGTAGCCCATGAAGCATTGCCCTAGCATCTGTCGCGACGGGCCGCCGCCGCGGTGCGCTCGCACCATCGGGACCCGTCGGGGGACTTACATGGCCGCTCACATCCTCTCTCTTCCATCGCCAGTTTCCCAAGCGGGGAATGTTCTCCTCGACGGCTTGCTCCAGCCTCTGAATGTCTCTCTCCATTACGGCGAGGATGAGCTATCCCACTTCTGACACCAATGTGGCGAGCTCAGACAAGGAGGAGACGGAGGTATCGTTTGGTGAGCTAGCCAGGGAGCACAATCGTTTATTCACATTTTCAGAAGAACACTGCCGCTAGCTAACTGCTCAGCGCGGCAACAACAACACAGGGCGCCCTCTGACCCCGGAAGGACACACCGTCGCAGCGAAAGGGCGTCACCTGTCACTATGGCAACATAAAGAAAACATAACTGTACAAACAGAACCCCGAACAGCCCTGACCCGCTACAATATATATATCTATCTATATATATATATATATATATATATATATATATATATATATATATATATATATATATATATATTCCTACAAGGAACAAGTTATTGCCAACAATGTGGAACAAGCTTATGCAATGGGTGTATTAATTGTATAGATATATTTTTGCTAGTCTGACATCAGACAGAAACGTCTGACTAGTTGATACTAGTTAAACTCTATTACCAGCTTTCAGACATTACGTATCTTTTCAAATCATCAGACGTCATTTTAAGTCTATCCTGCTAAGAAACTATTCTAATATTTAGGTCAAGGCATGTTTTGACAAGAGATTTTAAATTAATCAGTAAAGATACAAATCAAGTGTAGACTGTCTGCTCGATTTCAGTGGATTAAATAAAAAATTTCACAAGCATTTATGGGTCTATGTACAAAAATTGTAGACAAACCTATTCCCACTGTTATGTACAACTGGATAATCTAACATAATCACAGCTAAAATGCTAACTAAATCATTTATTTAAAAATTTAAAACATATGTTTAAAAATAGTTTCCGCTATTTTCTAAAATGCAATTAAACCCAGGTCTGGTGCTGGAGACATTCAACAAACCAATATTTTTATTTTCCATGCTTAGAAAAATTTTTTCCCTCATTTTCAAGCATCTAATTCTCACGTAATTATGAATTGCTTTTCTTTGAAAAACACACTAAAAACGTAATTGGTGATAAAGAAGAAAACAAAACTATGTCCCCAGCAGAGATGGGCAGTAACGCGTTACTTGTAACGCGTTACTGTAATCTGATTACTTTTTTCAAGTAACGAGTAAAGTAAGGGATTACTATTGCAAAAACGGTAATTAGATTACCGTTACTTTCCCGTAGGAACGCTGCGTTACTGCGTTACTAAAACCGTGATTTTTTGCGAGAATGTCTCACGACAGTGACGTAAGCGAGTGCGCCGTCAGTGACAACAGCTGTGTGCAGATCAACAATGGATCACATATCGATTGTGGGAGAGAGTATGAGCGTGCAGCGTTTAAAGCGTGGAAGGACTGACCTTACTTTGAGTTTGATTCCATAAAAAGTGACAAAAACATTAGCGTCCATCGTGCGTGGGAAGAAAACTTCTTTTTACAGCAAAAAAACCCCCTAAACTTCCAAGCAAGCACCGAGTGCGCAACGACGTAATGGGAAATTCACAGAGAAACTCGCGGATTCTTCAACTGACCGTGGCACACCTGCACCAGGGTAAACCTCTGCCTACTGCAGTCCTGCTTTACAGGTGAAAATAGAGCAACAGGACCGCTGAGTCTTTGACTTTATTTATTTTCTGCTGTGTTTTACTTGCATCTATTTGAAAGAGTGAGTGTAAACACAAAAAATATTTTATTTTATGTGCTGGAATGTGTAGAAAATAGGTTTAAATGTTAAACTAATTTATTCAAGTCAGAGAATGTTGCATATAATTAAATTTTTGCTTGATGCATAAAGTTAAAAGATTAAAACTGATAAAACAAGTTAAAAAAAAGAGACTTTTCCATTTGATTACATTTTATATGATGGATTATGTAGAAAAAGTAGAATTGGGCTGAAAGATCTATCGCTTTATCACCTATTCAGGTTGTAAATCGTGTTTTTAAAAAGTAACTAAGTAACTAAGTAATTAATTACTTTTGAAAATAAGTAATGAGTAAAGTAATGGGATTACTTTTTTGGGGAAGTAATCAGTAATTAGTTACTGATTACTTTTTTCAAGTAACTTGACCAACACTGGTACCCAGTATGCAAACGATCAATGTTTGCATACTGGGGGAAAAGATTTCAAATTCACAGTTGTAGCTAATAATCTTACCTTCAAGTATATGTTTTCTAGATAATCCTCTCTCCATTTCTGCTCTGAAAAAAAAACCATAATAAATTAAATTCAAAATTTAAAATAGTACTTTTTAACAACACTACAGATAGATTAGATAGCCTTGGAAAAGTATTTGCCTTTTTCCCATGCTGTTGCATGCTGGGGTAGCTGGTTAAAGTTTGCAGATATCAACAGACTCCATAAACTGATCCGTTTAGCTACAAATCTTGTGGAGATAGAACTGGACTCCAGCCTCCATTACTGTGTGGTGTCGGAGAGGCAGATGTTGTCCAAGATAAAGACAATGCTGGACAATACCTTCCACCCACTCAATAACTATTAGCCAGTCATTGGAGCATGTTCAGTGAGAGACTGAGATTAAGCAAATGCACAACTGAACAACACAGGAAGTCATTCCTGCTACAATTTTATCTGATGCACCGTACACAGTGTAATAGTTGCATTTACTGTGAAAATAACAAATAAAGTTTTACAGTTTAGAGTAAAACGAATGATGAAGACCCTGGAGCGGCTGGTCCTGGCTCAGCTTCGGCACCTGGTGAGCTCATCACTGGACCCACTTCAGTTTGCCTACCAACCTGGCATTGGAGCGGATGATGCCATCATCCACCTCCTACATCGTTCCCTCTCTCACCTGGACATTGCTGGGAGCACTGTGAGAATCATGTTCTTTGATTTCTCCAGTGCCTTCAACACCATTCTTCCCACGGTCCTGAAGGACAAGCTGGAGAACTCAGGAGTAGGGATGGGTACTGGTATCCGGTGCCATGATGGCACCGGATACCATATATCTGACATACCATATATCTGACATAAACGGTAGTAACCACACCGAAAAGCAACGCACATTTCGGTGCTTTTTTTTTCCTGAGATGTCATACACTTTGGATTCTAGCCAATCATTTTACCTTTGCAAGCGTAGTAGGCGGGCCCAGGTACGTACTTTCTTTTAGAGCAGAGCTACAGATTAAAAATGCCCAAGGCGAAGTGGTCAAAGTCTGGCTGTACTTCACAGTAAAAGATGCAAACTCAGCAGCCTGCAACAAGTGCTTTAAGGTGATACTGTGCAAAGGAGGGAACACCTCAAATCTGATGAAACACCTGGCGACGCATAGCGTTTTTTAAAAGCCGAGAAATGCACCGTATTTGATAGCTTGCTGCGAGACCTCACACCGAGCACGTCTACTGCGGGTGTGGTGCCTGGTATCTGACCCGGAGTTAGCAACATCCCCCAAAAACCCAAAGAGGAGAGTCCTGGCCCCTAGCCCTGCCAGTGTAGCAGAAATGATGATGGATGATGATGGCAGCAGCAGCCGTTCTTCTCTGCGTGAGTAACTTAATGTTGTTCGTGTGTAATTTACGCTGAGTAGGCTAACCACGTTATTAAATTAATGCATGTAAGGTGAACTAGCAAACACGTCATAGTTACATGCGGCTATCTTCTTGTTTGATGGCAGATACTCCCTTCGCCCTGGCCAAAAAGGCTAAAATGACCAAAGAAAACAGTGGAAAACAGCTAAACATGAGAGGTTTTTGGACAAAGTTTGTGTTTTTTTCCATTGATTAAGCACTGCTTCCAGCCAAGAGTGATACCATAAATCCCCTATAGCTGCAGAAAAGGCTAACATTGTTATCTGTTTACAAAAAAACAGCTAAATATGAGAGGTTTTAGGACAAGTTTGTGTCTTCCATTCTTTAAGCACCGGTTCGAGCACCGTTTAAGCACCAGCACCATTTCAAAAGTACCGGTTTGGTACTGGTATCGGATAAAACCTAAACGATACCCATCCCTACTCAGGAGTGGACCATCACCTCACTACATGGATTCTGGACTCCCTCACCGACCGACCACAGTATGTGAGAACTCAGGGCTGTGTGTCGGACAGGGTCGTCTGCAGCACGGGGGCCCCACAGGGAACAGTTCTAGCTCGTTCCTCTTCACCATCTACACTGCAGACTTCTCCCACAACTCCACCCAGTGCTTCCTGCAGAAGTTCTCTGATTACTCTGCAATAGTCAGCCTCATCACTGATGGGGACGACAAGGAGTACAGAGAACTGACACAAGGCTTTGTGGACTGGTGCCAGCTGAACTACCTCCAGATCAACACTAGTAAAACCAAGGAGCTGGAGGTAGACTTCCACAGGCACAAACATCCTCCACTGCAACCACTGAACATCCAAGGTCCAGGGCATCTGCTGTGGCAAATGGGTGCAAGCCTTTGACCACAAACTTAGTCACTGCTCGGTGACATTCATCTATCCTGGCCTGAAAGGAGACGCTACCGGTAGACTGCAGCGAGAACTGCCAGCATCTGAGCCAGCCAGACTCTGTCTGTCTCTCTCATCATGGTCACCTAAATGCAGCGCACAGTAATGGCAGGTTTTGTAATAAGGCAGATCACGCTAACATAATATGCACTGTTAGTTGATTATTTACCTGCTGCATTAACGGGAGAGGACGTGCAAACGTTTCCGCTGCTGCTGGGTTGAGATTCACGAGTCCGGAGCGGAATTAAAAACACGACATTCATTTAAGGTTATTGCGTGTTTTGTGAGCAAATGCTTTTGCATATTCGTAGTGTTTCCTCCCTTAAATGAAATCTCTACTTTTCAAGTATTGCAAGTTGCCCTGTTGTCATCCGTTCTCGTAAAGTATAACCAAACTTTTGAGCGTTTGAGCCGCTTAGGCGCCGTGTTTCCTGCCAGGTAAATGACACTCTGCAACGTGGTGACGTCATTCGGGGCGACTGGAATCGATAAGGGAATCGTTTGCAAAACTGGCAAACAATTCCAAGGAATTGAAACAGTGGGAACCGGTTCTCAACAAGAAGATTATCTTGTTTATTATCTTATTATCTTATTATTATCTTATCTTATCTTATCTTATCTTATCTTTTCTTACCTTATCTTATCTTATCTTAAAATGTCAATCATATATATGTAGTTGCTGTAATATTCTGGAAATTTATAATCAAGCTACTTGCACATATTAGAGCTATTTCTCATACTTGGAACTTTGTTACATGTTGTATCAATTAAGTTAGTTCAGTCTGTTGCTGTTCTTGTTGTCTTGGAGCAATTGTAACCACACCATTTCCTTAGGGATTATTAAGGATTTTGATTTTGATTCTGATAATTGCCTTCAAGGTCTAGATAGTTGTATCTATCTGTCAGCACCATTCTCTTATAATTAATCATCATCATCATAGAAAGTGAGATGAGTGGGCAACCTGAGAGAGAAAACATGCATACTTTTAGAAAAGACAATGAATACTTACTTTCCACCCCAGAAGATTTTGGTGGTGATAACTAAACTGGAGCGCCTTGAGAAAAGACAAATAAACACAAAAATCAGACTGCTGGATTCCAGTCATCTCAAATATAATTACTGAAAAAAAATAATGTGGAGGGTGTATATATATCCCTGCTTCTGCGGGCGGTCTATCCTTCAAGCTTGGGTCCTCTGGGAGCTTGAGGGTCCTGCGCAGTACCTTAGCTGTTCCTAGGACTGCACTCTATAGAGATCTCCAATGTTGTCCCTGGGATCTGCTGGAGCCACTCGTCTAGTTTGGGAGTCACTGCACCTATTGCTCCGATTACAAACAGAACCACTGTTACCTTCACCCTCAACATTTTCTCGAGCTCTTCTCTGAGTCCTTACTATTTCTCGAGCTTCTTGTGTTCCTTCTCTCTGATGTTGCTGTCATTGGGAACCACTACATCTATCACTACAGCCGTCTTCTTATGTTTGTCTACCACCACTATGTCCGGTTGGTTAGCCATCACCATTTTGTCCATCTGTATCTGGACGTCCCACAGGATCTTAGCTCGGTCATTCTCCACCACCCTTGGGGGCATCTCCCATTTTGACCTCGGGACTTCCAGGTTATACTCGGCACAGATGTTCCTGTACACTATGCCAGCCACTTGGTTATGGCGTTCCATGTATGCCTTGCCTGCTAGCATCTTACACCCTGCTGTTATGTGCTGGATTGTCTCTGGAGCATCTTTACACAGCCTGCACCTGGGGTCTTGCCTGGTGTGATAGACCCCAGCCTCAATGGATCTTGTGCTTAGTGCTTGTTCCTGTGCTGCCATGATTAGTGCTTCCGTGCTGTCTTTCGGTCTAGCTTTGTCCGGCCACTGGTAGGATTTCTGGATATCAGCCACCTCCACTATCTGCCGGTGGTGCAGACCGTGCAGTTGTCTGTCCTTCCATGATGGTTCCTTGCCTTCCTCCCCTTTCTTGGGTTTCTGCTGCCTGAGGTATTCACTGAGCACAAGCTCTTCGTGATGTATTCGTGGATGTTTGTTGTCTCATCCTGGACTATAGTGCTGACACTCACTAGTCCCTGGCCTCCTTCCTTCCGCTTAGCGTACAGCCTCAGGGTGCTGGACTTGGGGTGAAACCCTCCATGCATGGTCAGGGGCTTCCTTGTCTTGATGTCAGTGGCTTCTATCTCCTCCTTTGGCCAGCTTATTATTCCAACAGGGTACCTGACGGGCAGGGCATAGTTGTTGATAGCCCAGATCTTGTTCTTACCATTCAGCTGACTTCTCATGACTTGCCTTGCCCTCTGCAGGTACTTGGTGGTTGCAGCTTTTCTAGCGCCTCTTCCCCCAGGTACTTGTAGCTGTCCCCAATGTCTGCAATGTTGCTTTCTGGTAGTTTGATCCCCTCAGTTCTTACTACCTTCCCTCTCTTTGTTATCATCCGACTACATTTCTCCAGTTTGAATGACATTCCGATATCATTGCTGTATATCCTGGTGGTATGGTTCAGTGAATCGATGTCTCGTTTACTCTTAGCATACAGCTTGATGTCATCCATGTACAGGAGGTGGCTGACAACTGCTCCATTCTGTAGTCGGTACCATGCAGTTTTGTCCTCAGTTAAAGTCAACAACATCTTATCCCAACTGTGCACTCTGTGTGCGTGGAAAATTGCTTTTACCTCACTGTCTGACAGTTTTCATGACATCACCATGTCACCATGTACACTGGAATATGGAATATGTGTTTTTGCAAAGATGATTGTCAAAGCTGCATTCTGCTGGCCCTATCAGTGACACAGGAGTCCCACAGTCTACCCTAATTCAGTAGCGTTATTGGTTGCACTTTCTTATACAGCTTAGTAATAAAGTTGTAGGTAAGGGTGACAAGGTAGAAACAAGTATGTAATAAAATTATTGCCACTCAATTACCAAAATAATAACCGGTTAATATCCAAGTAATATCGTGATAGCAACAGTGGTCACAGTTAGTTATACTAAATTTTATGTAATTGGATGACAACTGCTCCATTCAACACCATTCTTCCCACAGTCCTGAAGGACAAGCTGGAGAACTCAGGAGTGGACCATCACCATACTACCTGGATTTTGGACTACCTCACCAACCGACCACAGTATGTAATAACTCAGGGCTGTGTGTCAGACGGGGTTGTCTGCAGTACGGGGGCCCCACAGGGAACGGTTCTGGCCCCATTCCTCTTCACCATCTACAATGCAGACTTCTCCCACAACTCCATCCAGTGCTTCCTGCAGAAGTTCTCTGATGACTCTGCAATAGTCGGCCTCATCACTGATGGGGACGACAAGGAGTACAGAGGACTGAACCAGGATTTTGTGGACTGGTGCCAGCTGAACTACCTCCAGATCAACACTAGTAAAACCAAGGAGCTGGTGGTAAACTTCCGCAGGCACAAGCATCCTCCACTGCAACCACTGAACATCCAAGGTATGGACATTGAGGCTGTAGACAGCTCCAGGTACCTTGGTGTTCATCTGATCAACAAACTGGACTGGACTCATAATTCAGACGCCCTCTACAGGAAAGGGCAGAGCAGGCTGTACCTGCTGCGGAGACACAGGTCTTTTGGAGTGAAGGGCCCACTCCTGAAGACCTTCTATGACTCTGTGGTGGCCTCAGCCATCTTTTATGGTATGGTCTGCTGGAGCGGCAACATCTCTGCCGGGGACAGGAAGAGACTGAACAGGCTGATGCACAGGGCCAGCTCTGTTCTAGGATGCCCTCTGGACCCAGTGGAGGTGGTGAGTGACAGGAGAATGGTGGCTAAGTTTTCATTCCTGTTGGAAAACATATCCCACCCCATGCAGGAGACTCTGACAGCACTGAGCAGCTCCTTCAGTGGCAGGCTGCGGCACCCACGATATGGGACGGAGAGATTTTGCAGGTCTTTCCTCCCCACTGCTGTCAGACTCCACAACAAAGACTTTTGCAGCTGATCAAACACACACATCCACACATGTGCAATAAGACTAAGTGCAATACTCTTTTCTGACAAAGTTGTATTTTTACTCAGTTATATATAGCATTTGTATTCTATTTTTATCCTATTGCATATTTTATTCTACTGTATATAGTATTTTATTCTATTCTGTACAGTTGTGTACAGTATATTATTTGTATTGTATTCTAATTTTTGCTATATAACTTTTGCACTGTCCATTTTCTGCTGTGACAAAACAAATTTCTCATGTGTGGGACTAATAAAGGTTATCTTATCTTAGTCAAAGGAGCTTGCAAAGAAAAGTGTCTGGACTTCTTTAAGCTGCTTGAAGACGTTTCACCTCTCATCAGAGAAGCTTCTTCAGTTCAAAGGTCAAATGGTGGAGAGTCCCAGATTTAAACCTAGTGGGAGTATCCCCCCGCAGAGGGACAAAAGGACCCCCTGATGATCCTCTAATCGCATGAGCCAAGGTGTGAAACTGGGTGTGGGTCCCAATCAGCCAAGGTTTCGGGTGCGCTCATTGTGAAACCTGGCCCCACCTTATCATGCGAATTCCTGAGGTCAGATGGCCCAGGATGTGAGTGGGTGTTAAGGCGTCTGGGGAGGGAACTCAAAACTGGATTATAGATGGCAGACAGTTGGTGTCGTAAACCACCGCCTCTGTTCAAAAATGGTCGCTCACAGTGGACATAGATGGCTTCTTTCACTCCTCTTTCAAACCATCTGTCTTCTCTGTCCAAAATGTGAACATTGGCATCCTCGAAAGAGTGACCTTTGTCCTTAAGATGGAGGTGGCTCTTCTATGTTGTGCCATGCGCTTGTGAAGTGGCTGTTTGGTCTCTCCAATGTAGAGGTCTGGGCATTCCTCGCTGCACTGTACAGCATACACGATATTGTTAAGTCTGTGAAGCAGTCCATCTGCATCTTAAGGACAAAGGTCACTCTTTCGAGGATGCCACTGTGAGCGACCATCTTTGAACAGAGGCGGTGGTTTACGACACCAACTGTCTGCCATCTATAATCCAGTTTTGAGTTCCCTCCCCAGACGCCTTAACACCCACTCACATCCTGGGCCATCTGACCTCAGGAATTTGCATGATAAGGTGGGGCCAGGTTTTACAATGAGCACACCCAAAACCCTGGCTGATTGGGACCCACACCCAATTTCACACCTTGGCTCAGGCGATTAGAGCATCATCAGGGGGTCCTTTTGTCCCTCTGCAGGGGGATACTCCCACTAGGTTTAAATCTGGGACTCCCCACCATTTGACCTTTGAACTGAAGAAGCTTCTCGGATGAGAGGTAAAAGTCTTCAAGCAACTTAAAGAAGTCCAGACGCTTTTCTTTGCAAGCTCCTTTGACTACGATGACCTGGATGACTGAGAACCTTCAGACATGTTATCTTATCTTATTTTATCTTATTCTGTAGTTGGTATCCGTAGCCAGTCTTGTCAATTATCTCACTGAGGGTGTTCAGGCCTATGCAGAACAGCAGTGGGGACAGAGCATCTCCTTGGAAGATCCCGCACTTGATGGTGACTTGTGCTATGGGCTTAATGTTCTCCACCACATCCCCATTGACTTCCTGATGAAGGCTCTTAGGGCCCTGTTGGTCTTGTATAGGTCTAGGCATTCCAGGATCCAGGTGTGAGGCATTGAGTCATAGGCCTTCTTGTAATCAATACAGGCAGTGCACAGGTTGGTCAACCTGGTCTTGCAGTCTCAGCTGACTGAGGCTATCAACATCTACGCCCTGCTCATGATCAGGTACCCTGCTGGAATAATAAGCTGGCCAAAGGAGGAGATAGAAGCCACTGACATCAAGACAAGGAAGCTCCTGACAATGCATGGAGGGTTTCACCCCAAGTCCAGCACCCTGAGGCTCTACCACACCAGGCAAAACCCCAGGTGCAGGCTGTGTAAAGAAGCCCCAGACAATTCAGCACATAACAGCAGGGTGTAAGATGCTAGCTGGCAGGGCATACAGTGGGGCAAAAAAGTATTTAGTCAGCCACCGATTGTGCAAGTTCCCCCACTTAAAATGATGACAGAGGTCAGTAATTTGCACCAGAGGTACACTTCAACTGTGAGAGACAGAATGTGAAAAAAAATCCATGAATTCACATGGTAGGATTTGTAAAGAATTTATTCGTAAATTAGGGTGGAAAATAAGTATTTGGTCACCTCAAACAAGGAAAATCTCTGGCTCTCACAGACTTGTAACGTCTTCTGTAAGAAGCTTTTCTGTCCCCCACTCGTTACCTGTATGAATGGCACCTGTTTGAACTCATCATCTGTATAAAAGACACCTGTCCACAGCCTCAAACAGTCAGACTCCATACTCCGCCATGGCCAAGACCAAAGAGCTTTCGAAGGACACCAGGAAAAGTATTGTAGACCTGCACCAGACTGGGAAGAGTGAATCTACAATAGGCAAGCAGCTTGGTGTGAAAAAATCAACTGTGGGAGCAATCATCAGAAAATGGAAGACATACAAGACCACTGATAATCTCCCTCGATCTGGGGCTCCACGCAAGATCTCATCCCGTGGGGTCAAAATGATCATTAGAACGGTGAGCAAAGATCCCAGAACCACACGGGGGGACCTGGTGAATGACCTGCAGAGAGCTGGGACCAAAGTAACAAAGGTCACCATCAGTAACACACTACAACGGCAGGGAATCAAATCCCGCAGTGCCAGACGTGTTCCGCTGCTGAAGCCAGTGCATGTCCAGGCCTGTCTGAAGTTTGCCAGAGAGCACATGGATGATACAGCAGAGGATTGGGAGAATGTCATGTGGTCAGATGAAACCAAAGTAGAACTTTTTGGTATAAACTCAACTCGTCGTGTTTGGAGGAAGAAGAATACTGAGTTGCATCCCAAGAACACCATACCTACTGTGAAGCATGGGGGTGGAAACATCATGCTATGGGGCTGTTTTTCTGCCAAGGGGACAGGACGACTGATCCGTGTTAAGGACAGAATGAATGGGGCCATGTATCGTGAGATTTTGAGCCAAAACCTCCTTCCATCAGTGAGAACTTTGAAGATGAAACGAGGCTGGGTCTTCCAACATGACAATGATCCAAAACACACCGCCCGGGCAACAAAGGAGTGGCTCCGTAAGAAGCATTTGAAAGTCCTGGAGTGGCCTAGCCAGTCTCCAGACCTCAACCCCATAGAAAATCTGTGGCGGGAGTTGAAAGTCCGTGTTGCTCGGCGACAGCCCCAAAACATCACTGCTCTCGAGAAGATCTGCATGGAGGAATGGGCCAAAATACCAGCTACTGTGTGTGCAAACCTGGTAAAGACCTATAGTAAACGTTTGACCTCTGTTATTGCCAACAAAGGTTATGTTACAAAGTATTGAGTTGTATTTTTGTTATTGACCAAATACTTATTTTCCACCCTGATTTACGAATAAATTCTTTACAAATCCTACCATGTGGATTCATGGATTTTTTTTTCACATTCTGTCTCTCACAGTTGAAGTGTACCTCTGGTGCAAATTACTGACCTCTGTCATCATTTTAGGTGGGGGAACTTGCACAATCGGTGGCTGACTAAATACTTTTTTGCCCCACTGTACATGGAACTCCACAACCAAGTGGCTGGCATAGTATACAGAAACATCTGTGCTAAATATGGCCTGGAAGTCATGAGATCAAAATGGGAGACACCTCCAAGAGGGGTGGAGAATGACCGAGCTAAGATCCTGTGCGGCTTGTAGACACAGAGAGACAAAATGGTGATGGCTAACCAACCGGACATAGTGGCGGTAGACAAACAGAAGAAGATGGCCGTAGTGATAGATGTAGCAGTTCCCAATAACATCAGCATCAGGAAGAAGGAACATGAGAATCTAGAGAAATACCAAGGGCTCAAAGAAGAGCTCGAGAAAATGTTGAGGGTGAAGGTAACAGTGGTCCCAATGGTAATTGGAGCACTAGGTGTGGGAACTCCCAAGCTAGGCAAACAACATCGGAGATCTCTGTCCAGAAGAGCGCAGTCCTAGGATCCAGCTAAGATACTGCGCAGGACCCTCAAGCCGTCGGGCCTCTGGTAGAGGACCCGAGCTTTGAGGATAGACCGTCTGAAGGGGTAAGAGGGGAATTATTTTTATTATATATACATATAAAAGGAACGCAAATCCCTATGTGTTTGTCCTCCCTCCTGTTCACTGACAACTATTGTCCCCTTTGGTGGTGGTCCTGAGGGTTGCTGACCAACTATTGTTCATGTGAGTCATCATGTAAGCTAAGGTGGCCTGTTGAGGTCACCTGACCTCAATGAATTTTGGTCATTACCTGCAGGGTTCTGCTCTGACAAGGAAGGCAAGTAGTGCTTACCTCATCAAATCTAAAAATAGACATAGATTAAAACAAAGGGATAGCTGTCTTTTCATCTCAGACTGTTTTCTGGTGGCTTACATATGCACATTGCAGATGAACCTCGGGCCTTTCTCAGTAAAGTTATCGGAGACAAAGCTTATGAGGCAAGATGCAGCTGGTTCTGCTTTCAATGCTTTATAAGATCAGTTATTATTTTTGCTTTGTGTAGAAACACAGCTGGTATTAGTAAATAAATAACATTCACTTATTGATCATCATAGCAGACAAGCCTCCTATTGGTAACAAAGCACCATGCTAACGTACCGATATACCAATTGCATTAGTGAGCAAAGCTGACCATGATCGAGATTTAGACAAGAGCTCTGTGTCATGTTTTGACACAAATGGGACTCTAAATTCCAGTGTTGGGAAGGAGCATGGCCGACTACTCGGTTGAATTTTGGACCTTGGCTGAGGAGACCAGGTGGGGTCAGCCAGCGTTGATAAGTACTCTACTGAATAACCTATGCTAAAAAGGGAGCTTCTACTGTGAGAATTGCCTGTGACTCTTTCTGCTATTATGACTTTGTGTGTATAGGTGGATGAACACATGCGAGCGTGTCGCGGAGCAAGAGACTACAACTCCCAGAGGCCTCTAGGATGCAGGAAAATGGCACGCAGGCAGTGGCGTGGGAAAACGGGACAGGAATTCTGAGGATGCGGGTGAGCAACCCATGCAAATTGGGCATTCCAGATCATCTCCTGAGGAGCGACAACGTCGGTGGAGGGCCGGTGAGTGCTTCTACTGTGGCCGCAGAGGCCATATTGCCATCTCTTGTCCAGCACAGCCAAAAGATTGCACCCGCCAGTAGAGAGGAGAGTACGGGTAGGCGAGGTTTCCTGTTCATGGTCCCCTCCACGTTTAATGCTTGCGGCTAAGCTAACTGTTCACTCGGTTTCCTACCAGCTCCATGCACTAATTGATTCTGTGGCAGAGCAAAATTTCATTGACGCCTCGGTTGCTTACTCACTCCAATTCACCGCCCTCAGTGGTCAGCGTCTCCCGGAAATCACCCACATTACGGAGCCAATATCCTTAACCCTCTCTGGTAATCACTCTGAAACTTCTCCTGGGTGCACCACTCCCAACCAGCCAATTATACAGTCTTTTACAGCCAGAACGAGAAAGCATGGAAGAAAACATTAACAAGTCTCTTGCCGCAGGTCTAATTCGCCTGTCATCATCCCCTGTTGCTGCGGGTTTCTTTTTTGTTACTAAGAAAGACAAAAGCCTATGACTGTGCATTGACTATTGGGGTCTCACATAACAATCAAAGAAAAAGTACCCGCTGCCGCTATTGACCTCAGTATATGAACTTCTCCAGGGAGCCACAATCTTTACTAAGCTGGATCTGCGGATGCTTACCACTTGGTTAGAAGAAGGGAGGGGGATGAGTGGAAGACAGCCTTCAACACACATTTAGGCCATTTTGAGTATCTTGTCATGCCATTCGGCCTCACCAATGCCCCAGCTGTGTTTCAGGCCTTAGTCAACCACGTGCTCTGGGATTTCATAAATCACTTTGTCTTCGTCTATCTTGATGACATCCTCATCTTTTCACGTTCAGTCCCCGAATATGAACGTCACGTCAGACTGGTTTTGCAATGCCACCTCGATAATCGTCTATTCGTGAAAGGAGAGATGTGTGAGTTTCTTGTAACTATTGTTTCCTTTTTGGGCTACATCATCGAAAAAGGTAATCTCAGGGCCGACCCAGCTAAGGCTCAAGCTGTCATTAACTAGCCTGCCCCATTAAACCGTAAGCAGCTCCAAAGTTTCTTGGGTTTTGCACATTTTTACTGACGTTTCATTCGTGACTATAGTAAGCTTGCTCTGCCACTAACCCGTCTCACTTCACTCAAGGTTCCCTTCTGCTGGGAGGAGTCACGCTTGGATTATTGTAATTCGCTGTTTATGTGTCTAAGCAAAGGTTCTCTGGATCGTCTGCAGGTTGTGCAAAACGCTGCAGCTAGGCTTTTGACAAAATCCTCCAAGTACTCACATGTGACACCGTTATTATCTCAGTTACACTGGCTTCCTGTTAAATTTAGAGTTGATTTTAAGATCCTGGTCTTGACCTACAGAGCTGTGCACGGACTGGAACCTGCCTACATCTTTGATCTGCTACAGCCCTATGTCCCTAGCAGGTCTTTGAGGTCATCTGATCAGGGCTTACTTGCTATAAAAATACTAAGAGGAGGACTAAGGGGGATAGAGCTTTTGTCACTGTGGCCCCTAGACTGTGGAACTCTCTCCCCGAAGCATTAAGAACTGTGGACTCAGTAGATGTTTTAAAAAAAAACAACTCAAACAACACTGCTAAATTCAAACTCAGCACAACGGGAGAAACTTTAGAAAATGTATTTACAAATGAAAAATAGTTTCCTGAGAGGCTAGCGTGGCAAAACTGACTGCAGAAACTGAACAAAAAAATCTGTGAAAGAGAAAAGGAAAAATTATCTGGGACAGAGGAGAGTGTGGAAGAATCTCTGATCTAGTATGATTAGTCTTGGTTTAAAAACGGGTGTAGGTCACTATCAGGCAAGGTTTCAGGTGAACCCATTGTGAAACTTACCCACCCTATCATGTGACTCACTGAGATCAAATGAGGATCATTAAGAGTTTTCGCTTAGATAGCAGTCGTCCTTCTTCTCTCCTGGATCACCTGGAGCTTTCTTTAGGTGCCCAGCTTTGAAAAATGTCCAGCTGGGATAATCACATTTAATCAGGGCCTTCTTGATGTTTTTCTGCTTCCCTGGCCTCTGTTAATGTGGGGATGGTGTTTGCCCTGTGTTGTAGCATCCTGATGACATCCAGTTTGTGCTCCAGTGATCAGTGGTCATTGGTCAGTAGTCATGACAATTTGCATATGCATTTGTCAGTGGTGCTAGTTTCAGTCATTGTGCAAAGGAAGTGTTTCTAAGGTTGGGGAAACTTGGAGTTAGCTGAGAATGAAAAAGTCATTTAGATGAGTTACGAAACGTTTCTCCCACTGAAAACGTTATGTCCAAATGTGTGACCAGGTGTGGATTGCAGGACTGGGTTCTCAGATGGTAAGCCTTAGTTTGCTTCCAGATTGGTGGTTCTCTGTGTCCAGGACCTGGTACTTCGGTGTGTGTTGATTTTCTCAACAAAATTGGGGGATTTTCTCAACAAAACTGGGGTGGCTGTAGCTCAGGTGGTAGAGCGGGTCACCGGAAGGTCGGTGGTTCGATCCCAGGCTCCTCCTGTCTACATGCCAAATATCCTTGGGCAAGATACTAACCCCATGTTTGCCCACTGGTGGTGGTCAGAGGGCCCGGTGGGGCCAGTGTCCGGCAGCCTCGCCTCTGTCAGTGCGCCCCAGGGCAGCTGTGGGTACAATATAGCTTGCCATCACCAGTGTGTGAATGTGTGTGTGAATGTGTGAATGACTGAATGTAGTGTAAAGCGCTTTGGGGTCCTTAGGGACTAAGTAAAGCGCTATACAAATACAGGCCATTTACCATTCTCTTTAGTTCAACTTTTTTCTTACTTATTTCCTTGTTCTTACTTTGTGCTTTTGTCTGTTTTAATAGCTTTCCTTCAATCATACATAATTTATTTAGGAATTAATAGCTTTGTGTGTCGATGAGAGGAAAAGAAGAAGGGACCCAAATGTAGGACTCATGGTGAGAGTTGATGGAGTTTATTATAGTGAGTGGGATGAGCAGAACATAAGATGGCTGACTGAAATGACTAGCTGACTGATTGAACTGAACACACGGAATTAACATCATCAACAATGACACAAGAACAAACAGAAGGTAACTGAGGACTTAAATACACAGGCTGATGGTAATGATGAGAGACCGGTGAGTACACAGCTGAACATAATCTCACTAATGATACATGGAAATAACTAGAACACAACACACAGGCAACGTAAATGAGTGAGAAATAAACTGAACCTGACAAAACCAAAAACACTGGGTCAACGACCCAGGAACCCTGACACTTTTCCAGGTGGGTGCAGCCAGGTATGGGAAGACGTGTGGCTTTAATTGGACAGCTCTTGGTACACTAGGCAAATGGTTCTCAAGGTGGAATCATGGATCAGACTCCCGAGATTTGGGGCCAGCTCACGCAGCTCGGTCGATCTTGAGTCACAATTTCTCACTCCACAGATAATTCAGTATTTAATTGACGTGACATAAAATAATAATTTCCAACTAACAAGAGTAAGAAACTGGAGATGTTTGATTGACCTCTTCTTTCAAGCGTCCCGCATCTCACACCCTCCTCTGTCATTCCATTAAGGGCATTTTATTACACTTTTCAACCCAAAACTAACCAAAAAATAGAGACCATTGCCAGACAGGGAAGTGTAATTCATCACTCCACGTCTTGGTTTCTCTAGAGTCCAGCAGTGACGTACTTTACACCATTGCATTCAACACTTTGAACTACACTTGGTGGCATAAGGCTTTTGATGCAGCTGCTTAGCCATGAAAACCCATTCTCTCACAAGCCTTTCTTGGGGGAGGTCAGTTTCCTGCTCCAGTGCTAGCTGGCCTTTGTGCGTCGCATCGCTCTTTTTCTGATGATGCCTTTGTAATTCCTTTGAGGTCGGCTACTTACAAGATAAGGGTCTAATGTGGGCAGAGGCTTATTTACTGTCGTGAGCCATTTCTATATGTTCATTCTAAGAGTTTGTTTAGAAGCTTAAGGCATCCTTTGCTCACCCTCTCAGTGAGGGCACAGTGCAAAGGCGCCTACTGGCCCTTCGGCAGGGAAACAAATGTGTCGACGAGCATGTCTTTAAGTTCCGCACACTTGGGGCTAGTTCCAGTTGGCCTGCTGACATACTCCATGGAGCGTTCTTGAATTTCCTCAATGACTCCATGAAGGACCAGCTAACATCCCAGGATGAGATGTGCTCCTTTGAGGATCTCGTTTCCCTCATTTTGAGGTTTGATAATTAACTACAGGTCCCAGGTGCCACTTCAAGTAGTCGTCATTCGGGTTGAGGCCCATGCTAGGGCTGCGGCCAAGGAGTATGTGTCAGCCTTTACTTTTTCTCCAGAAGTAAGAGCCACATTAAGCCTCCATCTGGTCTATTACATCCGTCAAAGTCGACCCATTTTTGTTGCACTTGAGTGCCATGCTCACTGCTAAACTGCTCATAGACCATGTTTTCAAACTGCACAGTCTCCTTGTAGAAATAGTTTCAGACAGGAGTCCCCAGTTTCTGTCTCAGGTGTGAAAGGCTTTCTGTTCTGCTGTAGGAGATAAAGTGCACTTAAGTTCAGGATGTCATCCTCAGAACAATGGAGAGACTGAACGCCTGAATCAAGAGCTGGAGGCAGCTCTTTGCTGTGTGGCATCACAGAATGTGGCTTCTTAGAGTGATCAGCTACTCGGAGTAGATAGAGTAGTAGCGTACAACACACTGACCTGCTCAGCCAATGGTCTCTCACCTTTTGAAGTTTCCAGTGGGTAAGAGGCAGCGACTATCCCTGCCTTACCTGGGCGGAGCTGGGGCATCCTTCTCTCCTCTTCTGTTCACCTGCTACTCATCTCCAATGAACTGCCATACTTGAGGACCAGTGCGTCCATCCACACTTCACCAGATTATCAGCTCTCTTAGAGTGGTAAATGGGCTAGTTGTTAGTCTTACTTTCATTGAATGATTCCATGCCAAGTGGATAATTCTGTTTCTCCTCCGATCTCTAGAGACTCAACCAAGGCTTCTCCTCTCAATACGTCCCTGGTTCCCTCTCGCTCAGAATCCAAGTAAGGCATCTCACAATCTCACTCGGGATAACATCATTCTCTTCCTGAGTTCCCTCCTCTGCCTGATCTATCCTCTCCTTCCCTAGATCCAGCCTGCCCATATGCTTGCTGGTCTCTCACCCAGTTAAACTCTGTGTTCCAAGTGACTCTTAATTTCCTTTTGCACATATTTAAGAAATTATTGTTTTCCTCAGTTTGTGTTGAAGTCAGTAAAGTATCACAAAGCTTTTTCTGCATTTTGCTGCTTCTTCCCCGAGTCCTGCACTTGAGTCCAACTAAGTTATTCACTTTGTATGTCTTAAAAGATACTATATAAATGAAATTTTACTTACTTGGACCGCCTCCAAAGGGGACAAGCAAAACCGGGTGTTAAATACTTGTGATTCTCCATCTTTTATTTTTAGAACTGAAGAAGCTTCTAACATGAAAGGTGAAACATCTCCACAAACTTAAAGAAGTCCAGTTGCCTTCTATTTTCAAGCTTTTTAAGACCATAAAAATGTAAAAATGTGATCAAATGGACCTAACACATCTTTCCAATTACATAATTAGAAAGGGTGAAAGCCAAAAAGAAGAAACAATCTGTGCAAAACTGAATACACCCCATTTTTCATTTGCCTGTAGTTTTCAATTCAATGTATTTATTACATATATAATAATAATAATAATACAAATAATAATAATAATAACATAGCATGATATGTCATGTTTACTAATTTGTCATTCAGGTTACATTTACCTAATTTTAAGACCTGCTAAGGACCTGCTGGTGTGGCAGCACCACAATTGTGGTCTTTTTCATTAATGACTAGGGATGGGTACCGGTATCTGGTGCCATGATGGAACCGGTTCTGACATAAACGGTAGTAACCAGACCGAAAAGCAGCGCACATTTCGGTGCTTTATTTCGGTGCTTTTTTTTTTCCTGAGCTGTGATACACTTTAGATTCTAGCCAATCATTTTACGTTTCCGAGGATAGTAGGCGGGTCCAGGTACGTGCGTTCTTTTAGAGCAGAGCAACAGATTAAAAATGCCCAAGGCGAAGCGGTCAAAAGTCTGGCTGTATTTCACAGCAAAAGATGCAAACACAGCAGCCTGCAACAAGTGCTTTAAGGTGATACTGTGCAAAGGAGCTAACACCTCGAATCTGATGAAACACCTGGCGACGCATAGCATTTTTTTTAAAAGCAGAGAAATGCGCCGTATTTGATGGCAGCAGCAGCCGTTCTTCTCTGCGTGAGTAGCTTAATGTTGTTCGTGTGTAATTTACGTTTAGTAGGCTAACCACGTTATTACATTAATGCATGTAAGGTGAACTAGCAAACATCATCATAGCTACATGCGGCTGTCTTCTTGTTTGATGGCAGATACTCCCTTCACCCTGGCCAAAAAGGCTAAAATGACCAAAGAAAAAGTGGAAAACAGTTAAACATGAGAGGTTTTTGGACAAAGTTTGTGTTTTTTCCATTGTTTAAGCACTGCTTCCAGCCAAGAGCAATACCATATATGCCCCATAGCTGCAGAAAAGGCTAACATTGTTATCTTTTTACAAAAAAACAGCTGAACATGAGAGGTTTTTGGACCAATTTTGTGTTCTCCATTCTTTAAGCACCAGTTTGAGCACCGTTTAAGCACCGGCACCGTTTCAAAAGTACCGGTTTGGCACCGGTATCGGATAAAACCTAAACGATACCCATCCCTATTAATGATAATGAACTACTTGAAAATTTTGCAAAAAATACTTTATACTTTCTCATTTTTTTATGCCTTCAGTGGCTCTCATAGACCTTTTTTGTTCTGTCTCATAAGCGGTCTTCCTGTCTGTAAGGTTCTATATTTTAATTTTTCAATAAACCACTTCAAAACTAGTCATTTTCATACAGTTACCTACAGTATATGTTTAGGTTATGTTTAGGTTATCCTTCCTGCTCCTTCAAATCCCATTCTACTTTGTTCCCACAGATGACCTGTGTATACGAGAGTTTATTGTCCAGGTGTTTGGAAGAATATGTACCAGTGATAACACTAAATACCAGTGCAACTAAAACAAATGCAACAGAGTGCACTGGACCGTGATCAGTAGCACTTTCTAATACAGCTGTGTAAAAATGGAGTGGTAACAAGGTGGAAATAAGAAGGTAATAATGTGGATGTTTGCAAGTTATTACAACTTAATTATATCAGAGTAGTAACCAGTTAATTTCCAATTACTACAATGGTGGCATAATAGTTACAGCTGAGCAATATTACACTAAAATATATGTAATTGGATAAAAAAGGGGGCCAAAACCAAGGGTAATGATGTGGAATAAAGATATGCCCATGAAGCAAAACCAATTAGTAATAGTAGCCTGATACCATGCTAACAATATAATAACTTGTGTTTTTCTGTGTGTTTCTGTGTATTTGAATTTTCTATTTTTTTGTTTGTTTGTTTTAGACAGGCTTCAAATGGTAATAACGTCATAAAAAATAAGATAAGAATAATGGCTGATGTTTTAGCATATCGAGATAATATTACATGTGAAAATGCTGTTAATCCTACCTTAGGTTCCGCTTTGCTTAAAGGAATTTTTTTAAATTGAAATTGAAACAGGTGTTTAACAAAATCCTAAACTACCCGTTTGAATGCAAAAATCTTAAACATGTATAAAGAAATCAAAAGCTAGCCAGAAAATACCAGATTTATTTTATCATGGCTGATATTATTGTATATATGAAAAAGAGGTCTACTTAAAACTGTCTTTGAAAAGCTGAACGGAATTATACATATAAATACATAAGTGTTGCATTGGAGTGTAGGGGATCTTCTATCACAGCATATTTTATATCTAAAAAAAAAATCTTAATTGAATTCATACTTTAAATGCCCAGTAAGCAAAAATATGCCATACATATTCTTTCCCCTGCAATTCAAGGTTATGTGGGACAAGAGAGGTTTATCGTCCCAGCTGTCATTGGTACACCCTGGAAATCATTGCCATGCTGCTAATCACCAGACCACTTTTTTGCCCCAAAAAGAAATGAATGACCTTTCTTTATTCTGGGTATGTACACTGAACAAAAATATAAAAACGAAACACTTTTGTTTTTCAAGACCTGAACTCAAAGACCTGAAACATTTTCTTCATACACAAAAGACCCATTACTCTCAAATATTGTTCACAAATCTGTCTAAATCTGTGTTAGTCCATCTCAGTTTGTTGTCACTACAACTAATATGTAGGTAACCTGAAGGTTTTTTTTTTTTAATTAACTGATTAATTAATTAATTAATTAGGACCATAAAGGTTTAACAAGTTTTCTCCATATGAAATTTTCTGTGCATTTCTGTTTTTAAGAATATTTTATGGCATTATTACTAATTAATAATGAAATTAAGTGAATATTCCAATGTGTTTCAATTATATTAATTTACGCAGAAAAGGAAAAATAAGGATTAATTATCTTACTTTATAAACCAATTATAATGGTGCATACAAAAATACATCAATATCTATGAAATTTGATCAAAGAATGTCCAAATCATGCTTTCTTTAACATTGTCCTTGTTTCAAAACTTTACTTTTTTTTCAGTATGTGTCATCTGCGGCAACTGGTTGGGGTAGGGACAAAGACACACTATAGAAGAGAGCCAGAGATGATGAATAGGTAATAATTAAATGCATCGTGGTGTATAAACACACAGTGAAAAAGGTGATGGAAGAAGAAACTCAGCGCATCATGGGAAACCTCCAGCAGCCTGGGTCTATTGTATTTTAAGACAATTTCAGGGACACCTGATCCAGCCCTAACCATACAAAAAGAAAAGTTTTAAGCCTGATCTTGAAAGTAGAATGTGTTTCCTGAATCCAAACTGTAAGCTGGTTCCACAGAAAAGGGCTCTCTGTGTCTTTAAGACTTTTCTTTACCAAACTGGTGTGTGTTATCTGGCTTCATGGTTTAATACCATCTGCATAACAGTCAAAATGTATGATTTGCCTTCTAATTATACTGCCTAAAGGAAGCATGTATATAAAAATAGTTGGTTCTAGCATGGTACCCTGTGGAATTCCTATATTAACCTTAGTGTATGAAGAGGACTCCCAAATTACATGAACAAAATGGAGTCTGCTAGACAGATATGTTTCAAACCACTGGAGCTCAGTACCTTTATTACCTACCAAATGCTCTAATCCCTGTAACAAAGTAGTATAGTCAAGTTCTTTCTAAGTAGTGGTGGTATTGCGAACACTTGTGGTACAAGAGACCAATAATAGAGATAGATTGGTCATATTTAGATCGACACATTAATAATGGTAGTTCTTCTTTGAGCAGTCTTGTAGGAAGGGTCTAAAAGACATGTTCATGGTTTGAGGAAGTAATTACAGAAAGATCAATTGGAAAAAAGAGTCAAAATAAATATCAGTGATATTAAAAGTAGCTATACATAATTTTACGCCTATGAGATGGTTAGGAATAATTTTTTCTCAAATTTATTTTTCTGAAAACAATTTTTTCAGGTTAAATGATGAGCTTCAAAATTAGCAAGACACCATTTCCTCTACAGCTTAAGAGTGATCTGCTTTAAGGTGAGTATTTATAGCGATATTTTCGTGCCACTATTCTGAGCGCACGTCAAAAGAATTTTGCAAGTACAAGTGTTGCATCTTGAGGAGAATTTTATTTTGAGCGAAGAAAAGCTAAATTTGGGTGAACAAAATTCATTGCTGTGTGCAAAAATGTATTTCACTGTTTGCTATTAGGGATGCACCGATACCGATACTGATATCGGGGCCGATACTGTAAAATGTGTGTGTACTCATACTCGTAAAAGTTAACCGATACCATGAACCGATACTAACTTATTTCATTAATCAGAGGGTGGCTTGTCATTTTTGTTGTAGTTTTTTAGATTGGCCACTAGGGGGACATCCCGTGCTAAACAGGCACAGGGTTAGACGAGTCAGACTGGCTGCTCCAGATAAAAAAAGAGAAACTGGAGGCTGCTGTAGCTAGGCTAAACAAAATGTCAGCAGTGTGGACCGGAACAGCCAACTTTAACTCAGGTTTTGGAAAAGCGATGAAAAATGTCAAGAGAAAATCCACGGGCAGTTAAAATAACAGAGGCTCTGACTCATTTTATCGCTCTGGATGACCAGCCAATGCCAGTCGTGGAAAACATAGGATTCTTCTCAGCATACTTGAGCCGCGATATGAAATTCCCAGCCACCCACACATCAGGGAGATAATGGTGCCAAAACTTTCTAAAGAGGTAAAGACAAGTAGTGTGTGCGCGATGTCAGTCCTTGGTTTAACGGCAAAGTGGACTGATGATCCACGGGCAGATGGGGAGTTCGTTCGTCAATGCCAAATACTTTCGTTATTTTGTTTGTTTGTTTACAATATGGACACTCTGCAACAATTGAAAAGTTTATTTTATTCTCAAACCTAATTTGTATTTATTTTATTCCAAACAGAAGTGTTTATTTATTATTCCGAAAGCTCGAGACAGTGCCAATAGTTCAGTGATATTTTGTTAAATTACAATGTGGAGACTCTGCAATAATTTAACAGAAGTGCTTATTTTTCACTTGAAAATTTTTTGTGGTCATTTTTTATTAAGATATTATTTATTATCGGCAGAGAATAAAATAAAACCTGTCTTCCAATTCATTGCATTTGTGTGTGTGTGTGTGTGTGTGGTAGAAGTATCGGTTTTTGTACTCTGTATTGGCAAGTACTCAGATCCAAGTATCAGTATCGTATCGGTTTGAAAAAATTGGTATCGTTGCATCCCTATTTGCTATTATCCATATACACACACAATAGCAGCCCCTCTCGCTCATTTGCTCTTGCGCAGATCTCTGCGGACCTGCTCGCAGTGTGTCACTCGCGCTCTCAACATTTCTGCCCCTGCGCGTTCAACTCTTTCTGTACATCGTTATATTGTTGCCAAAAAGCCAACCAATCACAGACTTGGATGCAAAAAAATCTGATTGGCTGTTTTGGTCTCCAATCAGCTTGTTAGCTACTGTAGCCACAGCCAGGCAAATATCCCAGACTGCATTTCGTCCAAAACTCAAACGAGGCAGTGGATCACAAAATAAATTTTAAGATATTTTCACGTCATATCCCCTGTTCTGTTCTTATTTAAACAGCTGACTCTGAGTTAAATCTAACATAAAATAATATTTACATTCAGGAGGAAACATTTTCATAATATGACGGGTGAAATTCAAAATAGACTGACAGCTCTCCAAGTAAGACTTCAGTATTAAATAAAACGGTCCAGTTATGAAGTTAAAATTTAATCTCAGCCAAACCCATTTACTCAGGAATATCAAACACTGAAATAAACCAAACATTAACATTTAGAAGTTATCTAAGTGACTTATATATCATGTTTAACCCCAGTAGCGAAAGACTATGGAACCCCAGGACTAACATAATAAATTAATTAAATACACCATCAAATATTAATTAAAATTGGAAATAATTATTTAAATAAATATTTATGGCACATTTAGTTAATTAAATATTGACATATTTAATTAATTATTTAATGGTGTATTTAATTAATTCATTATGCTGGGAGTCCGCGCCTTAGCCACCTGGTCAGCCAGGACTGGACTGGGACAAAAAATCGGCCCGGGTATTTTGACTACAGACTGGCCCACCCGGTTTTATAGGAAAAACATAAAGCCTTTCAATGAAAAGAAATGCTATTGTGACAGTGATGTACACTGTCTTGTTAGTATATATGTTTTCAGTTGTATTTGTCATATGCAATTTAGTACAGGGTCAAAATCGCAATGAAATGTATTTGACAAGCAGAAGACAGTCACTCAGCAGAATGGTACAGTAGAAAAAATAGTAAAGAGCAAAATATTAATAAAATATAATAAAAGAAAAAAGATTAACAGTTAACAGACTAAATATATATATGTATATATAAATATATGTACACACTAGTGATTAAATAAAGAAAATCTTAAATAGGAATGCGAGAGGGGGGGGGGGGGCGCAAATGGGATATAGCACAGTGGCAGGAATGAGCAGCAGTATAGACTGAACAGTACAAAACAAATTTTTGGCAGAATAGTGGCACAAAAACAACACCATGGGTATTATGAAAAAGAGACTTTGATACAACTGAAAAACAATGAACATTGAACCTCACAGGATTTTAAGTGTTTGGCAATCTTAAGATAAGAGGGGGTTTTAAGATCTGTCCTACTACTAATAAGATTTTGGCTCCTTCCAACCAATGACACCACTCTTCCACTGCTAGTTTAACCACAAGCAACTCTTGTGGTTAAACTGCGGCCCGCGGTCCATTTTTAATTGGCCTGTAAGAAATTTCCTAAATAGAATAGAGTATGGCCTGCACTTCAACTTTTGCTTGAGTGTATTGCACTTCTTAGTTTTAACACCAGGGGGAGCTACTGTTGATGAAGGCAGTTACTCCACCAAAAAGGACAATCACAGGAGAAATTTACCCCAAGTTACTGAACATGGCAGAACCAAAGAAGCGAAAGGTAGAAAGTGAGTGCAGAAAATTAAAGACATGGTGGGAGAGTGAATATTTCTTTAAAGAATTCAAGGGGACGTGTGTCTGTTCGATCTGCACTGAAACTGTGGTAGTTATGAAAGAGTATAATGTACGACGTCATTATGAAACCAAACATCAGGCCTATGCATACAACACTGGTGCTGAGTGAGAGCAGAAATTAAAGCAAATGGTAGCTCTCCTGCAGGGTCAGCAACAGTATTTTTTTTCGTGCTCAGAAAGTCCAGGAAAAGGCTACAGCCAGCTATGAGGTCACCCAACTCATCGCAAGACATGGCAAGCCTTTTTCAGATGGAGACCTCATAAAACGCTGCTTCTTTAAAGTCGCCGAAATAATGTGCCCGGAAAAAGTGCAGGACCTCAACAACGTCAGCATGTCCAGTAATACAGTTGTGCGATGCATTGAAAACTTGTCAGCCAACACTAAACTGCAACTGTCTGATAAAGCTTGTGCTCACTTTAGATGAGTGAAAATATATCTTCCACAGTACCCGTGTGTTAATGTGCTGGTACACATGCATCAATTATCAATAATGCGCATCCATTCTGTCACTACTAGAGATGGGAATTCCAGCTCTTTTTAGAGAACCGGCTCTTTCGGCTCGGCTCACTAAAAACAGCCGGCTCTTTCAGCTTCCAACTGGCTCTTCAGGTTGTTTTGTTGCTTTAATTAATTTATTATCAACAACAATATAAAATAATGCACAAAAGAAATTACTAATGTAAAAAAAAACATGGTTTTATTTATCTGTTTCCATATAAATATATACGGTGGCCCTAGAGACAAAGCACGTACAAACTCCAAAACACATTACTAGCGTTAACTGACCTTCCAAAACAGAGCTACCTAGATCATATAAATTACATGATTGAAAGCATATTGTATTGTTTGTGTATTTATACACACACAGGCACTCATATATATTCAAATAAAAAAAATAAAAAAATTAATTTACCTGTTACTACCACATACCAAATCTGGTCGTTGGTACTTCTTGGCTTGTGTAGCCACTAGGTAACAAAAGCTCAACACTGCCCCTAGCATCCTGGAGCACTTCTCTTGTGTTTTGGAGTTTGTACGCGCTTCTGAGTTTTTACGCGCTTTGGAGTTTGCACGTGTTTTGGAGTTTGTAGGTGCTTCTGAGAATTTACGTGTTTTGGAGTTTTTACGTGCTTCTGAGTTTGTATGTGTTTTGGAGTTTGTACGTGCTTCGGAGTTTGTACGTGTTTTGTCTCTAGGGGCCACCGTAAATAAACTTATTTATTCACTTGACATAAGATGTAATAAATAAATCATATAATACAAAAAACAACTATTTACATTTCAACTTTAAACTATTTAAATTTTAAACAAATTTAAAGTGAAACAACACAAAACACTGCAAACCACAACACAATTAAATATAAATTAAAATGTGAAAAACAAAAAGAAGATGCACATTCTCTGTCATATAGGCCTGCATGAATAAACTTTCTGAATCCTTTATCATCCACAACTGAAAATAGTTGTGGATAATTACTATACCTTTCTAATGTAGTGATGTGAGAATCATGAACAAATCGTTCAATGCTCGAGAATCACTTTACTGACTCGTGAATCATGATTCACAAGCCCAACTGACTCACTGACTCATCCCTGTTGCAGTTAGCAAACTAATTTCATTAGTAGAAATATATCTAGCTTAAAATTAAAATTGTGGGAAAAAAAACAACAGCCAGTTTCTTAACAAAAACATTTCTGCTCTGAACTGAAAGAAAAAACCCTGAGTAGAAAGTTCACATCAAGACAATAGCTGTGTCCCAAAACGTCGGCTGCATCCTTTGGAGGCCACATTTGAAGGCCGATTAGGCGACGAAGGCTGTCCCAATTCGTCGACTCCTTCAAATGCGGCTGACAAATGTGTCCTTCATTTCCCCGAATTTGAAGGATGGGTCAGGTGTGTCCTTCGTGACCCACCATATCCCAGAATTCATAGCGCGGCCCAGCCAATTTCAGTTTCCAACAATGGTGGCCGCTTCTAAGTTTTAAAATTACTCTTATCAATCTTTCTGGGTCACAAAATAAACTATCAATATATTTTCAGGCGAGAAAGTAGCTGTGTAAACTTCAAGTCTCTGCTTGGTTTATCAAGACATGGCATATTTGCAAAACTGCGCCAACATTTTCGGAGACATATGTTACCCACCCGCTCAATAGCTAGCCGGGGGTTCAATGGTCACTCGAGCCGGCGAGAGCAGCGGACACCCAGCTTCATTGTTTTCAGACCCCGCTGCCGTTCACTACTCAGGTTAAGCATGATACATAAGTCACTCGGATAACTTAAAAATGTAATTGTTTGGCTTTTTTCGGGGTTTTATTTGTTCCGGAGCAAATCGGTTTGGCTGAGATCAAAGTTATTAGATTATTAGATTAAATAAAACTGTATTAATCCATCGGGTGGGTTCCTCCGGGATTTTCACACAGCTGAATAAACATCAAACAGAAAACTGTTTAAACAGAAGTGTGAGATGGTCGAGAATTTATGGCAGTGTCCTGTTGTATTTTAGATGGCAAGGAGCAGACGGCTGAGTTTATGAAACTCCACCGATACAGCAGTGACGCAAATCTGAAGGCTAGACCATCCAATCTCAAAGCCTCGCACTTCCGGCCTTCTCGGTCTTCGAAGGACCCAGCCCGTAGATCGTAGATCGTAGATCGCGAAGGCCGGGTCCTCCGAAGGATGCAGCCTACGTTTTGGGACACAGCTAAAAGCTCCTCGGTTCACAGTAGCATCATTCAGCTAACATGCTAACAGCACATTTGAGTTACTCACCCCCTCCCTTTCTGTGCTGAATCGTAGCGTAAGCGACTCACTCACTCACTCACTCACCCCCTCCCTTGCTGTGCTGAATCGTAGCAACGAATCACTCAGGACTCACTCAGGACTCACTCACGCCCTCCCTCCTGGCTCACAGCTTCTTCTTCTTCTTGGTTGGCAACCAATGTTAAGGCGCATTACCGCCCCCTGGCTCAGTGGACATTTAAATATATATAAAAATTAGGGGTGCAACAATACACAAAATTCACGGTTTGGTTCGATTCGATACTTTGGTGTCACGGTTCGATATTTTTTCGATACAAAAAAAATGTTCATGCCTTTTTAATTTGTCATTTATTAAAATTATAAATATATATTTTAACTCAAAAGTACAGTTTTTAAATTTAACCCTAACCCTTGTGCGTGTTTTTTATTTTGACAGCGAATGCGCACCTGCGGACCACTTATGTGCAGCCCTGGTTATTTAGCTTGTCATATTGCAGCCACAGAAATTCTTTTGTCCATGAAACCATAAAGCTGCACTTTCTTTTTGCCTTATAGTCTGATTTGTCATAACTTCTCCGTTTTGTGGTAAGCTTTTCTTTGGCTGTCACTTCTTCACCCTGACCTGTCTTATTTGGCTCAGCAGAACTAAAATATATATCCTGCTGCTTTTACACACGCACTCACATAAGCTCAGCGATTCTCTGCGCGATCAACCTCTCACATGTTTAAGCTTGCTGCGGGAGATTTCACTTGTCATGTTTGCATAGTAAGCTAACGATTAATAAGACAATGTCAGAGGAATTGGTGCACAAATTATCATCACTCACAGATCAGTGCTGTCGCTCTCTATACACAGTTCGCACGATTGCAAAGTGAAAGCAAAAAAACAAGCGCAAATTCAAACGCGATTTCAATATGTCACATATTGACAGTGGCTCACCGATGCCAATGACATAATTACCCAGCTACATTTCTGAAAGAATGCAAAAGCATTGACATATATTTTTCCTTCCTACAATAGCCCGACGGGCAGGGAAGAGATAGATTTTGGTAGCCCGACTGAAAAAATCGCTAGCCCCAGGACGTCGGGCTAGCGATATTGCGAGCCCTGTATCTGATTGAGGAATCACTCATCTTTGGAAAAGAGAGTTTATTACAGAGAAATGTCTCTTTCCAAAATAAAAGCTATACTATCCGCTTCTTCTGGGCTATATTCTCAGCAGCATAAGGAGAATCATGTGCTAACAGCTGTCTAAATGACTCGGCTAAAGTTAGTAGCATGCTTGTTGTTTTTGTCTTTGCACTAGGATGATGTCGGCGTAAATGTGCAGTCATATTCGTTGTGTTCCCACTAGTGCTTTCAGGTTAATCTCGTTGAAATGACCTTAACGCCACAACACGGCAAATCTCCGTTAACGAGCTACCGCCGATCGCCCCGTGCATGGGGCTAGACGGCCAACACGTTAACGAGCTAACTGCGCTAACGCACTAGTTCCCACCCATGTAATTGAGCATTGCATGGCACATCCAACATACTGTTTTACTTTAGTCCATGACTCGCTTACCTTCAGGGTCATACGTCATATGAAAACCAAAATAATTCCAAACGCCAGATCTGAATGAGGGTGGGGGAGGTCCATGTTGCAAGGAGAGCTTAACTTCTGTCTCGCTAGCTTGCCCTGCGCTCTTCCTTCTGACTATGCTGTCTGTGTTGAGCGCTCAGTGGATCTGCGCTCCACAGTGCAGCCTAGGCGGAGTAGTCGAACGCAGATTCACTGAGCGCTCAACACAGACAGCATCGTCAGAAGGAAAGTTGATAAAATAAATTACAAATGTTGTATTGTTCGATACATATGCGTACCGAACCGAAAGCACTGTATCGAATGGTTCAATATCGATACGAATATCGTTGCACCCCTAATAAAAATATATATTTGATACATTTGAGGAAAATACAAATAAAATGAAATAAAAATAAATAAAATAAATGTGCACTTTAGAAATTTTTTTTGCTCTATAAAAATTGGTGTTTTTCTTTTTCAATCACTCATCTTAGCAGTAGGATATACATGAAAAGAGAAAAAAATTAAGTTTAAATGAAAATGTATTTTTTGCACTCTCTGGGCATCTGACTCAGTGACTCAAATGATTCAAAAAACACGATTCACTTTGGTGAGTGACTCATTGAAACTCAATTCAGTAAAAATAATCAAATTTACCATCACTATTCTAATGTGACAATGTTGTCTCTTGTTGTTGTCCCTGGCTCTCTTTCTCTCTCTTTCCCTCCGGCTCTGTTTCTGTGCTACAGCGAGTGCAACTACCGCCCCTCCCCCCTCTTCCCAGCGCAAAGCACAAGGCTCGCGTGCGGAGTGAAGCGGAAAAAAAGTGCAAGAGAGAGGTTAAGAGAAAGAAAAAAAACAACACGGCTCCGTCGTTCACTTTAAAGAGCCGTGTCTAAGAGCCATTTTGTTCGCGACCGACACATCTAGTCACTACCCTGCTTTTGCACACCACTTTCTTATATGCGTTTTTCTTGTTAACACACAGAGCACACACTGCACACGCAAAGTCAGCTGATCTCATCTGATGCAGATTTGCTCCTTGATCAAGTGACATTTGTCTGGATTTTTGGCACGAGTGGCATCGGATCAGCACCGCAGGTGGATCGCCCGATTTTCATACCCAGCCCAGCTGATACTCACCAGAGTAATTTACTAAAATTATATGCACTCCTGTTATTAAGTCCAGTTCAGTCTGCTAATGCTGATACGAACGTTAATAGGTGTGTTGCCTAAGCCTAATAATTCAAATAACAGGCTTGAAATTTACCCATTATTGTTTTTTCTCTGTATTGTAAATTCTGTCTAAGAAGAAATCTGAGGCTGCTGTTGTGAGAATGAACTACCAAAGCTTTTTCTGAATAAATCAATAAAGATCCATTTATGGAAAGCTGTGATGAAGGCAGTTTTTTCTTTAATTATATCCAACAATATAACATATTTGACCACTTTTAATTGATTTTTCTAACTTTTTAATTATTAATTATTATCTAATTTCTAGTAAGTGGCCCAGCCCAGGCCCTGCTATATTTTTATGTATGTGGCCCTCAGTGAAAAAAGTTTGGACACCCCTGATCTAAAGACATGAACACATTCAGGAAAACCCTTAAAGCATCATTAACAAGTTTGTGGAATATATTGTGCGAGTGAGTGGCATAACTAGGTACTAGGTACTTGAAGTGACCAAGGGGTGTGTTTTCCATTGTTCAGCTCTGCTTCTTATGACAAATTGCTTCTAATGCCACCAGATGGATAGCTGGTGTAACCAATGTTGCTGTCCGCATATGGAGCTGCCATGGGGGAGGCCATGACTGTCTCATCTGTGGAGGAAAGAGAAGAAACCTTAGTATCAATAAACTCAATAAAAGTGTTAAGTGATGAGAATGTGTTGAGCTCCAACTAGTATGCTAAAGAGCTCAGAGTCTTGGCTTACTTGAAGTAGGAAATTATTGAGATGCCTTGGGGAATGGCCAAAAGTGTGACTGGTTCAAGGTAGGTTGTAGAAGCCAAAGAAGAGTGGGCAGACAGAAGAGTTTGACAGAGGTCCGAGGGAGCAAGAAGGCGTCGAGCAGGCAGGTGAGTATAAAAAGGATTCATGGGAGCCACCAGAAAGCGCGTAGGCAGGTGAGCATGGAAATACTCACCTCTCTACTTGCCAAAAGAATAAGAAGTTAGCACATGAGGGAGAATTACATGAGGGAAGAGCACAAATAGCCGGCCTGTTTATCACACTAAGCTGATAATCTGATCACATCTGAATGGCAACGCTGTTCCTTTTGAACTGTGGCTGATGGATCGCAGGTGGTCTGCTCAGAAACCAGAAAGACTCTACTCCACAGTGGCAGAGTATCTCTGCTGCACATCTCAACAGTAAAGGAAAAAACATTTACAGACCAGTGGCTGATTATGAGACATGGGTATGTACACATCCGAGTCATTTTCTTGAGGTTGTTCACTCAGAACAGAAGCAGATAGCCTGGAGGATCTTTAAGTGAGAGGTATACCATTTTAGAGTTAACATCAATTTGAAATTACTGAGAGAGATGTTACACTTTATTGAATGGAATTCCTGACTGGGTAAACATTTCTGTAAAGACAGAAATGGAGCCCATAGTGATTTGTTAAAGGATATAAAAGCCTTACATTTTTTACAATAATTTCACCCCACACCACATATGTTTTCAGTTTTAGTATTTTCATGTATTTAGTATTTGATTTTCTTTGGCCATTTTATTATATTTTATATTTATATATTTATGGGAAAAATATATTATGCAATGTACTAATGGTTTAATGGTTAATGGTTTAATTATTTATATAGCACATTTAATTACAACAGGAGCGTTGACCAAAGTGCTGTACAAGAATACAACATACATAATAAAAAAACTGTACAGCAATACAACATACCTAATAAAATAACAAATAACTCTCATGCTGTATTAAAAGCCAATAAATAAAAATGCGTTTTAAGATAAGATTTAAAAAGATTGACAGTGGGAGCCTGTCTGATGTATAGGGGTAAATTATTCCACAGCTTAGGCGCTACGACTGCAAATGCTCGATCACCTCTATGAACCAGCCTCGACCTTGATACAGCTAAAAGCAAAAGATCACTTGATCTAAGAGATCTAAAGGGGGTATAAGTCTGCAAGACGTCAGACAAATACACGGGAGGATGTCCATTCAGGGCTTTGTAGGTCAACAATAAATTTTTAAAGTTAATTCTGAAGCGGACAGGGAGCCAATGAAGAGTGGCGAGCACTGGGGAAATGTGTTCACATCCTTTAGTACGTGTCAGAAGACGAGCTGCAGCATTCTGGACCAACTGCAGCCTTGCCAGGCAGGTCTGACTACAGTGGGGCAAAAAAGTATTTAGTCAGCCACCGATTGTGCAAGTTCCCCCACTTAAAATGATGACAGAGGTCAGTAATTTGCACCAGAGGTACACTTCAACTGTGAGAGACAGAATGTGAAAAAAAAATTCATGAATAGGATTTGTAAAGAATTTATTCGTAAATTAGGGTGGAAAATAAGTATTTGGTCACCTCAAACAAGGAAAATCTCTGGCTCTCACAGACCTGTAACGTCTTAGCTTTTCTGTCCCCCACTCGTTACCTGTATGAATGGCACCTGTTTGAACTCATCATCTGTATAAAAGACACCTGTCCACAGCCTCAAACAGTCAGACTCCAAACTCCGCCATGGCCAAGACCAAAGAGCTTTCGAAGGACACCAGGAAAAGTATTGTAGACCTGCACCAGACTGGGAAGAGTGAATCTACAATAGGCAAGCAGCTTGGTGTGAAAAAATCAACTGTGGGAGAAATCATCAGAAAATGGAAGACATACAAGGCCACTGATAATCTCCCTCGATCTGGGGCTCCACGCAAGATCTCATCCCGTGGGGTCAAAATGATCATGAGAACGGTGAGCAAAGATCCCAGAACCACACGGGGGGACCTGGTGAATGACCTGCAGAGAGCTGGGACCAAAGTAACAAAGGTCACTGTGGCGGGGGCGTGGTCTGCGGTGCCGTGTGGACGCACCTGCACGGCATCCGCAATCACGCCCGCCGTGTTAAAACACGGGGACTCAGGGGTTGGTGTGTGTGTGTGGTGTGACGAGAATAAAATAAAGTTGGCTCTGAACGTTGCTCCGTGGTCCCGCCGTGCCTTATTCACGCCACATTGGTGCCAAAACCCAGGAGGCGGCACGGCGGGTCCGTATCGGAGCCAGGGAACTGAGGAGCTGGCCCAGAGGGTGGCCGAAATGGCGGCCGCCCAGCGGGAGTAGGCAGCGGAGGTGAGTCGCCAGCAGGAAGAGCTGCAGGACCGGTCTGAGCGCCACCTGGAAAGGATTGGGGAGCTGGTGGCGCTGCTCTGGGCCTGGGCGCCACCCCCACAAGTGTGTCCCGAGGACAGTGAAGCGGTGGAGGAGCCGTGTGGGGCACCTCGGCAGCCAGAGGTGGTGGACGAGTCACGCGGGGGTCCGAGCCTGCCGGAGGAGGAGGAGCAGCCGGGTGAAGGGCTGCTCCTGCCGGGAGCGGTGGAGGAGCCGCTCCAATCGGAGGCGGAGGACGAGGCGGGCGAGGGTCTACACCTGCCGGAGGAAGAGGAGTCGCTCCACCCAGAGGTGGACGAGGGGCTGTGCCTGCTGGAGGCGCAGTGCGGGGAGCCGCTCCAAACGGGAGTGGCGGAGGCGGTGGCGGAGCAGCTGTGCGAGGAGACGGAGGTCCCTGCTCCAGGGCAGCCTGCGCAGCCGGAGTTGGAGGCAGAGGAGTGGGACAGCCCCGCTAAGCCGGCTAGTCCAGCCTCGCTGCCACCAGTCGATTCTGCGCGCCTGACGTCTGCCCAGCCGCCTGTGTGCAAGAGCTCACGGCCATGCCTGTGGGACCGTGTCCGCTTGCTACACGGCCGACCTCCGGACCAGCTTCGCCGTTGCCGCTGGATGCGCGGGCGGCCACCAGAATGGATGCTCCCCCGTCGCTTGGCCAGGGGCTGGGGCGCCGATGTTTTGGGCCGAGTCTCGCCCCAGTTCGCGCGGGGGGGGGGGGGAGTAGGTTCGGCCAGATTGCTCCCCGGCCTCAATCGGGCGATGGGGGTATGTGGCGGGGGCGTGGTCTGCGGTGCCGTGCGGACGCACCTGCACGGCATCCGCAATCACACCCGCCGTGTTAAAACACGGGGACTCAGGGGTTGGTGTGTGTGTGGTGTGACGAGAATAAAATAAAGTTGGCTCTGAACGTTGCTCCGTGGTCCCGCCGTGCCTTATTCACGCCACAGTCACCATCAGTAACACACTACAACGGCAGGGAATCAAATCCCGCAGTGCCAGACGTGTTCCGCTGCTGAAGCCAGTGCATGTCCAGGCCCGTCTGAAGTTTTCCAGAGAGCACATGGATGATACAGCAGAGGATTGGGAGAATGTCATGTGGTCAGATGAAACCAAAGTAGAACTTTTTGGTATAAACTCAACTCGTCGTGTTTGGAGGAAGAAGAATACTGAGTTGCATCCCAAGAACACCATACCTACTGTGAAGCATGGGGGTGGAAACATCATGCTATGGGGCTGTTTTTCTGCCAAGGGGACAGGACGACTGATCCGTGTCAAGGACAGAATGAATGGGGCCATGTATCGTGAGATTTTGAGCCAAAACCTCCTTCCATCAGTGAGAACTTTGAAGATGAAATGAGGCTGGGTCTTCCAACATGACAATGATCCAAAACACACCGCCCGGGCAACAAAGGAGTGGCTCCGTAAGAAGCATTTGAAAGTCCTGGAGTGGCCTAGCCAGTCTCCAGACCTCAACCCCATAGAAAATCTGTGGCAGGAGTTGAAAGTCCGTGTTGCTCGGCGACAGCCCCAAAACATCACTGCTCTCGAGAAGATCTGCATGGAGGAATGGGCCAAAATACCAGCTACTGTGTGTGCAAACCTGGTAAAGACCTATAGTAAACGTTTGACCTCTGTTATTGCCAACAAAGGTTATGTTACAAAGTATTGAGTTGTATTTTTGTTATTGACCAAATACTTATTTTCCACCCTGATTTACGAATAAATTCTTTACAAATCCTACCATGTGGATTCATGGATTTTTTTTTCACATTCTGTCTCTCACAGTTGAAGTGTACATCTGGTGCAAATTACTGACCTCTGTCATCATTTTAGGTGGGGGAACTTGCACAATCGGTGGCTGACTAAATACTTTTTTGCCCCACTGTATAAGGAGTTACAGTAGTCCAGCTGGGATATAATAAAAGCATGAATCGCCCGTTCTAAGTTTTTAAAAGATGAAAATGATCTCACCTTAGATAAAAGCCTCAGTTTGAAGAAGGACCGCTGTACGACTGAGCTAATTTGTTTTTCAAAGGTGAAATTGCTGTCAAATATAACCCCCAAATGTTTTGGCATGCGATTTGACAAAATTTGTGTGAGCTGTTACTCACACAACACTGAACTGTATTAGAAAGAAAATATGAACAGGGAACTGTTAACAAGTCCGAATCATAACGGGCAGTGTTGCCTGTAGTGTCTTTTGATTGATTGTCAGTTTTTTAACTCTGTGAAAAAGAAAAAGAAAGTATTGAAATAGGAAATAACCTTTATTTGGCACAAGTGTACTGAGTGCCTTCAACGACACACTCAGTACACTTAGTGCCTGGAAGAATGCCCAGGTTGCAAAAAAAAGGTAATATATGCTCGTTAAAGTACACACACTCATACCTGTTCTTGTGAGAAGCCCATAGAAGGAAAAATGGTATTGTGTGACAGTTTTAAGGCAAAGGAGGGTGGAAGTGATAAAATGTAATAAAAAGCTCACTGGTACCTTCCCCTTTTGAGCACTTGCATGAAACCTTGTATTTGGTGCTTTTGCTCCCTTGCAAGAATTTTTATTCAGTTTACTTCTGAGATATATCTACATATGTATTCATATGTATTATTCTTGAAGGTTTTTGAAATACTATTTATAATAAATGAACATTGTAAAATAAAATGTATATTGTAATCAATAATCACATAACGTGCACTGGGAGGAGGCCCCGGGGCAGACCCAGGACACGCTGGAGAGATTATATCTCTCGGCCTGGGAACGCCTTGGTGTTCCCCTGGATAAGCTGGAGGAGGTCCCAGGACACGCTGGAAAGATTATATCTCTCGGCTGGCCTGGGAACGCCTGGGTGTTCCCCCGGATAAACTGGAGGAGGTGGCTGGGGAGAGGGAGGTCTGGGCCTCTCTGCTTAGGCTGCTGCCCCCGCGACCCAGCCTCGGATAAAGCGGATGAAGATGGATGGGTGCATTGATATTTTTTACCACTAGCTTTTGGATTTTACTTTTTTTTTTTTTATTGCATTTCATTTTAAATATTAAAAAAATGTTTTTGAAACAGGTGGTTCTGCATTTTGCACAAGTGTTTCCTGTTTACCCGTTTAATCAGTGACTGACAAGATAATAAATGGAAACAGGCAACTTTGTATTTTGCTGCCCTGATTCATGCTTATTACACAGAAATTTCCATACATGTTTCCTTTTAATAAGCCAGAACATTGAACACTATATTTAATCTATTATTATTTTTAAGAAAAGTTGAATGCTGGAAACCTAAGTTAGGATTATATAAAGAATTATCAAATGGTAAAACTATGATATTATGCTAAAACATCAGCCAAAATTAACTTACTATTGAATAATGAGGTTATTACCAGCTCCCTATTACCAACTCCCTTTTCTGGTAACTGAGTAGTAGTAGTAACTTGGAAATTTCCAAATTATTACCTTATTATTGCCCCCTTGGTATTCCACTACTACCATATTATTACTGAGCTGTAATAGAGTGCTATCCAATCATCTGAAAACAAAAAAAAATCCCAAAAGATGGGTACACATTTCAAAATAATAATGTAAATCTACTTTTAATATCACAAATTGCAAGCAATCACAAACAAGGCCCAGAAGAACTCTACCTCCATCCTTTCTTTTTTAGGATACTTCCCAAGACAGCTTCAGCTCTTGGAAAAGAATTAATGAAAGAGAGAGAGAGAGAGATTTTTTAAAATGTGGCTATTAAAAAAAAAACTCAATTAAATTAATAAATGTTATACACCAAAAAGTTATTCTTTTGCCCTATGACATCCAGCTAGGCTCCAGTTCCCCTGTGACCTTGAATTAACCCTAACCCTTAAGGAAATGAATGAACTGATGGATCAGTAGTTCAAACCTACAGTTACTGTCTTGCAAAGTTAGTTGTTCTGTCTCATATCTCTAAAATAACTAGGCAGCATCCAATGCAATACAACTACTTGGATGCATGTATGTAACTTTGCATAAACAAAACATTTATCCAGTCACTTTTTATTCAAACAAATTGAAATATAGTAATACTTACCTTCCAGAGTTATAGACTTCAGCTGTGTCAAACAAGTTGATTCCATTCTCGTATGCTATTGTCATGAGTTCTTCTGCCACCTTCAGAAGAGAAACATAATAACTATAAAGATAAGCAGCTGCTGCACAATTATATTTAGGAACATTTTTACCTTAGTCAACGTTTGATAAATATTAGCTTACACTACATAATCCCTTGCTTAAAAATGATGACTTACATTATTTGAAAGAAAAAATAATAATAAACGAAAATGTATTAGATTACTACCACCATATTTTGCAAGTTTGCAACTGTAGCAAACCTATTAGTGCCTTTTTCAGAAGATTGAAGAACAATCTGAAAACAGATTGTAAAGTTAACTCATTTAAAAATCAGTTCAGCTTTGGTGTGTCTATTGTAATTTCTGTACTATTTATCAGCCTTATTGTGAGGTATTAGTATCTCTCTTGGTTCCTAGTACACCCTCTCTATGAAAAACAAAAGAACCTCAAGTACCTCCTAAAACAGTTTTTCGGATGCTTCAGAAAAAGCTTCTCTCTGTGCTATGTTTCCTAAACTCCTGCTAACCACAAGTTTATCCTCCAAAGAATTATTCCTCAGCCAACTCCTACTTTGGATTCGGGAGACAGACACTGAATTGGGTGACCCTGAATCCTCCCTTAGTTATGCTGCAGTAGGCCTAGGCTGCTGCGGGGTTACCAGGATGGACTGAGCATTTCTTCGTTATTTACCAACTGTTAATTTGAATTTAATCATTAGCTATTATTAATCTGTGTCTCTCTTCCACAGTGTATCTTTTCTCTTGTCTCCTCAAATTGTTAGGATTTTTCTCTGTATTATTTCAAATCAAATCAAATCAAATCACTTTTATTGTCACATCACATGTGCAGGTACATTGGTACAGTACATGTGAGTGAAATTCTTGTGTGCGAGCTTCACAAGCAACAGAGTTGTGCAAAATACAATAACGTAAACAAGCAAAATACAAGAATGGCTAAATCTGAAACTAATAAATATATGTACAATATATAATAGTATATTCATTTCTGGATGTGTATACTAAATGTTTTTCTCCGTGTGTGTGTGTGTATACACATATTTTACAAATTAAATAGAGTAAACAATAAAATAAAATATATAAAAATATACAGAGTTGAGACATGTGCAAAACAGTGGCATTACTGTACAGTATGGAGTGCATAATGTTGAAGTTCTAGTAGTGAAGGTGAGGTGTCTATGACGTGTTCAGCAGTCTGATGGCCTGGTGGAAGAAGCTGTCTCTCAGTCTGCTGGTTCGGGACCGGATGCTGCAGAACCTCCTTCCTGAGGGAAGTAGTCTGAACAGTTTATGGCTGGGGTGACTGGAGTCCTTGATGATCCTCCCCACTTTCCTCAGGCAGCGCTTCCTGTAGATGTCTTGGAGGGAGGGAAGCTCACCTCCAATTATCCGTTCAGAGCACTGCACTACTCGCTGGAGAGCTTTGCAGTTGTAGGCGGTGCTGTTGCCATACCAGGTGGTGATGCATCCAGTGAGGATGCTCTCAATGGCACAGTGATAGAAGGTCCTGAGGATGCGGGGGTTCATGCCAAATCTTTTCAGTCTCCTGAGAAAGAAGAGGCGCTGTTGCGCCTTCTTCACTGTTTTGTTTATGTGTACTGTCAGTGCGCCCCAGGGTGGCTGTGGCTACAATGTAGCTTGCCATCACCAGTGTGTGAATGTGTGTGTGAATGGGTGGATGACTGGATATGTAAAGCGCTTTGGGGTCCTTAGGGACTAGTAAAGCGCTATATAAATACAGGCCATTTACTGACCACGCAAGATCCTCAGCCAGATGTACCCCAAGGAACCGGAAGCTGCTCACTCTCTCCACAGCAGCGCTGTTGATGGTCATGGGGGTGTGTACTTCTCTGCACCTCCAGAAGTCCACTATCAACTCCTTTGTCTTTGCGACGTTGAGTGTGAGATGGTTGTCTTGACACCAGTGGGTCAAGGCGCTGACCTCCTCCCTGGAGGCCGTCTCATCACCGTTGGTGATAAGACCCACCACTGTAGTGTCGTCCGCAAACTTCACAATATTTTAGGGTCTTGCAGTGACTGCTGTTCTGATTTGGCACTGTATAAATTAGGTTTATGCATAGGTTCAATAAGGACACCTATGCATTCATCTGCCTGCTTTCCTGGGTTTTTGGTGCTTTGCTTCACCATCACTTTCCTGAGTATTAATTTTTCTATGTCAATAAATCATGTTCAGTTCTTCCAAATATTATCTCCAAATTTAATCACTGAACTGAATCTCCAGTGGCGCTACTTTCTTACTTTCTCCAGTACACTTACTTTTGCTTGTGACACTTGTAAACATTATTCCCCTGTGTATGTCACGAAAGAGGCCATGGGCAGGATTTTTGGTTGAGGTGCCATGTTTCTGGGCCAAACAAAGCGCTAGTGAAAGAGGAGCCAAAGCACATGGATAACACCAGCTATGGTTCGTACTTGCTGTGCGGTCGGTTGTAATGTTAGACCGCACAACACCGGCAAGGGAATAAGCTTGAAAAAGGTTTATCTTTTCATTCTTTCCCCACCTGGAAGCAATATGAGGCCGCTCATGTATCGGATGTTACCAAAAGAAGGCGTCTAGTCTGGATAGCAGCTGTGAGACGAGCTGATATCCAGTTCTCTTCCATCTCCAAATATCTGTTGGTGTGCTCCAGAAATTTTCATTCCGGTAAGCTCTACATATGTTCATATCACTCTTTATCCGGTCTTTAAGTCTGACGTCACTAGCCGTGTTTGGGCTCAAATTCCGCTGCAGGTCCAAAAATCAAACGATCACTGTGGCATCACTGAGAGTTGAAAAACGATCTAAAGTCTTTCATTAAAATGATCAGCGTTCTGCTCTACCAGGTGTAACAATTGAGTTTATCATCCAGGCATCCATGAAAACGAAACAGAATTCATGACATTTAACGGAGTTAGAAATTAGCAGGAAGTTTTGGAAACAAATTCAAACATACACCTCTGCTCTCACTTCCAACATAAATGAAGACAGAAAACTAAACAGCAGTGACGTTTGTAGGGTTACTGAAGTTTGGCTAGCTGGTATATAATGATGTGCTACGTGACCGCTAGCAACACAGCTGTGTGAGCATAATATAAACATGCTAACTTTTTTCCACTTGATGAAAGTTAAAGTGAGGATTCTCGGTGGTCAGGAACAAATGTAATCTTATGGCAGAATGCTGTAAACCAGCGGTCCCCAACCTTTTTTGCGCCACGGACCGGTTTATGCCCGACAATATTTTCACGGACCGGCCTTTAAGGTGTCGCGGATAAATACAGCAAAATAAAACTAGTACCGGTACCGAAAAAAAGAAAATTTATTCATAACACATGTGAAAAGACCAAGGAAAACAGAGTAAACGATAAAAACGATAACAAAATAATGCTGAAAACCAATAAAAACCCTGAAAACTATACATTTCACACCTGAGCCTCAACTCTCGCGGCCCGGTACCAAACGATTCACGGACCGGTATTGGTCCGAGGCCCAGGGGTTGGGGACCGCTGCTGTAAACCGACCAAACTTCAGCCAGGAGAACAACTGAGATAATTCATCCACAAGGATGAATAGGTTAGTCAATCATATACTGCTGCATGGGCTGGGCTGCAGCTACATCGTAAGGTTTTAAAAACTGAGCTTTAAAATGATTAGCGGTAATAAAAGCCAAGGGAGGCCAACAGTGATCACTGACTGTTTTTAGGAGCTTTTTTAGATTAAATAGAATAAAATACAAAACATTAAACATGTTAACAACACAAAAGCCATATTAAATGCAGACTACTTTAGGCCCAGAAGCAGGATTCCTCACGCCACCACTTAAAGACCGGATAGCCTATTAGTTTTATTTTCGATGCACTCTGAGGTCATAGCAAATTAGAACAAACATCCTAATGAGTAATTTTGCAGAACTATGTTCTATTTATAGAGTTGCTAATTATTTGGCATTATTGCAAGAAAACTAGCCTATGAAATGGATAAAACACATCGTGATTGGGTTCCAGCGCTACACAAGGGGCACTCCGAAATCCCTGCTTCAAACATACCACCATGCCAATCAGATTACTTATTTCATGTGAGGGTGAAGAGGTGACCCTTCTGGATAAGATGGTGAAGGTTTGCTGCGTTTTGGTGAACAGTGTGCTAGTAAAACAAGGGAAAAATTAAACTTGCTCTTGTTAAATGTTCTTAAGTCTTGTGCTGTATAAATAGCGGCAATTTTTCAAAAGATACAGTAAATTAATTAGTGTTAGTAGTGGGTGATATCATGTATATGCTGTCATGATTTTGTGTAAACATTTTGTCATTTGTAAACTATAAATGACATGGATTCTACATTGTAACTGATGTGATGTTCTATAAAGTGGTTTTAATAAAAATAAAAAAGGCAAAAATTAGTTTGTTTTTTTATTCAACTTTTGAACAGTGGTACTCAGTCAGTACATATTCAGTAAAGGCAAATTATTTACATGGCAGAGCACTTCAGCCATAAATCTAGACCCCTAGATAAAACATTATGGGTCATTCCCACAACCCACAGCTTTACTGTGTTCCAGCAAAGTATCCAATAGCAGTGACAACTCCTCCACAGTAGCAGGTGGGATTTTTCTTTTTTGAGGACGGCTCCTTTTACCTTTCAATACGGATGATCTGTTTATGTTTTGATCGAGAGCCATTTTTTGGGCAGCAGAAGAGAAGAAGTCTATCTTATGGCCAACCTCTGGCTGTATCTTGTAGTGATGTGTTGGTCGCGAACGAAACGGCTCTTAGAGCCGGGTCTTTGACGTGAACGACGCGAGCCGGCTCCTAATCGCCAGCCGTGTTTTTTCTTTTTTTTCCTTCTCTCACCCTCTCTCTCGCACTTTTTTCCGTTTCACTCCGCATGCGAGCCTTGTGCATTGCGCTGGGAAGAGGGAAGAGTGGCGGTAGTTACACTCGCAGTAGCACAGGAACAGAGCAGGAGGGAGAGAGAGAAAGAGAGCCAGGGACAACAATGTCGTAATCATCCACAACTATTTTCAGTTGCAGATGATAAAGGATTTAGAAAGTTTATTCATGCATATGACAGAGAATGTGCATCTTCTTTTTGTTTTCATATTTTAATTTATATTTAATTGTGTTGTGGTTTTTTAACTCCGCCATTGCCTGGTCCCAAGTCCAGGATGAGAAAGGAGGAGGGTTGGGCGTGTGGCTAGTAACCCCACCTTTTAAAAATAAGCCATGCTACAGAAACTGCAACAACAACAAATACATTCCAACAACTGCCTGGACGGGAAGACTCCTCTTCAGTTGCTCTCATGACGCATGCTGGTGAAAGCCTTCGGGAAGTCTTCTTACGGCCAAGACCAGGATAGGGACCTGGAACATCAGAACCCTGTATGAAAGTGGCAAGTCAGCACAGGTGGCCAGTGAGATGAGAAGATACAGCATCAAGGTTCTCGGACTATGTGAGACCCGATGGAATGGAAGCGGCCAGACCAGACTGTCTTCAGGGGAAACCATAACCTACTCCGGGCACGAGGACGCGGACCACAATCACACCCAAGGAGTTGTGCTACTGTTGGCGCCAGAGGCTACGAGGGTGCTGATGGCATGGGAACCCTTGTGATAGCCAGGTTCAACTCCAAGGGCAGGAAGGATCACCATCATTCAATGCTATTCACCCACTAACGCAGCACAAGCAGAAGAAAAAGAAGATTTTTACAGTTCCTTGCAATCCCTTTTTGACCGGACTCCACGAAGAGACATAAAGATTGTCATGGGCGAATTGAATGCGAAGGTGGGAGGCGACAACATAGACAGAGAACTCATCATGGGCAGACACGGCATAGGCACCTGCAACGAGAACAGAGAGCTGTTCACAGACTTCTGTTGCTTCAATGACCTAGTCATAGGTGGCACCATCTACCCACACAGGAAGATCCATAAGACCACTTGGACTTCACCAGATGGGAATACTGACAACCAGATCGACCACTACACCATCGACCGCAAGTGGAGACGAAGTATGCTGGACGTCAGAGTAAGGCATGGCGCAGATGCAGCCTCACACCATCAGCTGCTAGTGGCAACACTGAAGACCAAGCTGAGATCCATCTGTGACTCTTCAGGAAGACCACACCATAAGTTCAACATACAGTTTTTGAAAGACGTCAAGAAAGCAAAAGAGTTCAACTGGGAAGTCAGGAACAGTTTCGAGGCGTTGGGGGATCTGGTCAAAGAGACAATAGAGAACCACACCTGATTGTCATGGACTGGATCATGAGAAGAACCCACAGAGGGCAGCAACACCGGTATCCAGTGGACCCTCACCAAACAGCTGGAGGACCTGGATTTTGCAGACAACATCAATCTTCTGTCCCATAAGCAGCAACATGCACAGTACAAGCTTACCCGGCTCGCTGAGGAGGCAGAAAAGATCGGCCTGAAGATCAATGTCAGAAAAACGATGGTGATGCGGTTGAACAACCGACAAGAATATCCACTGCAACTACAGGGAGAAGGCTTGGTGGAAACCAACCGCTTTGTCTACCTAGGAAGCATAGTCAACAGCGACGCAGATGAAGACGTTAGGAGCCGGAACAACAAAGCAAGGCTTGCATTCAACACCCTGCGACCCATCCGGAACTCCAAAGCCTTATCTCAGCACAGCAAGATCTGCATCTTCAACAGCAATGTGAAAGCAGTCCTTCTGTTTGGGTCCGAGACGTGGCGGGTGACCAAGACCCCTACCAGCATTTTCATCAACAAGTGCTTGCGACTCATCCTCAACATCAGATGGCCTGAGAAGATCTCAAACACAGACCTGTGGAAGAGAACCAGCCAGTCGGTCAAGACATCAAGAAGAGAAAATGGGGCTGGTTGGCCACACACTTCGAAAACCACTCGACAACGTTGCAAGGCAAGCACTGGACTGGAACCCACAAGGGAAAAGGAAAGTGGGGAGACCCAAACAGACGTGGAGAAGATTTGTCGAGAGCGAAGTGAAGGCCGTCGGAGTGACATGGACCCAGCTAAAGAGAGCAGCCCAGAACAGAGTCCGTTGGCGTGGTGTTGTTGCGGACCTATGCTCCCCCAGGGGTCAACAGGAAAATTGATTGTGTTGTGGTTTGCACTGTTTTGTGTTCTTTCACTTTAAATTTGTTTAAAACGAAAGAGCTGAAAATTTAAATAGTTAAAAGTTGAAATGTGAATAGTTGGTTTTTGTATTATATGATTTATTTATTACATTTTATGTGGAGTGAATAGTATAGTATATTTACGGTGGCTCCTAGAGACAAAGCACTTACAAACTTCAAAACACGTACGAACTCTGAAGCACGTACAAAACCTGAAGCACATACAAATTCCAAAACACGTAAAAAGTCCATAGCACGTACAAACGCCAAAGCACGTACAAACTCCAAAACACGTAAAAACTCAGAAACACGTAAAAACTCAGAAGTACATAAAAACTCAGAAGAACGTAAAAACTCCAAAAAACGTACAAAAGACAAAAGAAGTGCTCCAGAATGCTACACGCAGTGTTGAGCTTTTGTTACTTAGTGGCTACACAAGCCAGCAAGTACCAACGACTGGATTTGGTGTGTGGTAGTAACAGGTAAATTAACATTTTTTTAAATTATTTGATTATATACATGTGCTTGTGTATAAATACACAAACAATACGCATATGCTTTCAATTGTGTAATTTAAGTGATCTAGGTAGCTCTGTTTTGGAAGTTCAGTTAACGCTAGAAATGTGTTTTAGAGTTTGTACGTGCTTTGTAATTTTTACGTGCTTTTTGGAGTTTGTACGTGTTTTGTCTCTAGGGGCCACCGCATAAATTTATATATAAACATATATAAATAAAACTACTTTTTTTACATTAGTAATTCCTTTTGTGCATAATTTTATATTATTGTTAATAATAAATTAATTAAAGCAACAAAACAACCTGAAGAGCCGGTTCAAAGCCGAAAGAGCCGGCTCTTTTTAGTGAGCCAAGCTGAAAGAGCTGGTTCTCTAAAAAGAGACGGAAATCCCATCACTAGTATCTTGGTCATGTTACCAGGCAAAACCCAGTATGCAGGTTCATCTGTCACAGTCCTTGTGCCACGGATCCGCACTGTTGCTTCTACTTTAACCCTTGTATGGTGTTCGGGTCTGTGAGACCCGTTTTCAGTTTTTCTCAAAAGAAAAATGAAACAATTAATTATTTTTTCAACCTGAAATTCATTGGCTTTGGCTTATTTTCTGTGAAGAACATAAATCCGGACTAATTTTCAATGACCTCATACTGTACCTCCCCCCACGCATTTACATTACATACAAGGTGTTCGGGTCCACTGGACCCAGGTCTAATAAAAGTGTTGAAAGTGTAGGTCCTGTGTTCCCATACTCTGTCCTCCTTTCTGGTGCTGCTGATAGTGTTTTCTTCCCCTCCTGCTCTCGCACAAAGTTGCAACATTGTTGAAAATTCAACTATCAACACCGTCTGCTCTTACATTCCCGCACATTTTACCCTCTTTCTTGAGGGATCCAAATTTTATTTTCTCATACCCTGTCCCTCCTGCAAATTAGGGGCATAATACTATAAATAAGACTTTGCCAGTGTGGTTCTTTATCACAACTGATCAAGATGGCAAAAGATTATCTGCTGCGAGGGCCATCCAATTGATTTTGGAAGAGAGAGGAGCTTTGGATGATGATGTTGACAAAGAGGTTTCAGAATATTTCACATTTCTGAAAATTCAGAGTCTGACAGTGACTTTGAAGAAGAGGATGAGGTTGAGCACCGTTTAGTAACAAAACGAAGACGAATACCCCATCAGCAGCCAGCTCCAGGACCAGAACAAGCCCACCAGACAGCAAGTGAAGAAATATGGATGTCAATAACTGGTGAAATTGAATGGTCTTCTTGCCCAAGAAATGAGCCACCCTACAGAGCTGTTACTGTGATAAGCCAGGGCCAACACGGCTGACAGTTACTCATGTGCAGGAAATCAAGTCTTCATTGAGCTTTTCATCACAGATTCCATCCAGAAAATGATTCTGGTCTGGTTTGCAGACCGATACCGATTGCAGCACGATCAAGCACGATACCGATTTGCAGACCGATACCGATACGTAATATCGGATCGGTCCATCTCTAGTTTGCAGTAATCTAGAATGAAGGTGTGTTTTTGGAGAGAGGTGGAAGGAGATGGACCAAATTGATCTACAGGCCTACTTTGGGGTTCTTATCCTTGCAGGAGTTTTCAGGTCCAAAGGGGAATCCACAGAATCTTGTGGGATGCAGAAACCGGCACGAACCTTTCCGTGCATCAATGTCTCTGGAAAACTTCAACAAAATTTCCAGGATTATCCGTTTTGATAATCGAGATGACAGACCAGCTCGACGGCAGAGAGACAAGCTAGCTGCCATCAGGACAGTGTGGGATAAGTGGGTGCACCACCTCCCCCTGTTTTACAACCCTGGGCCTAATGTCACCATTGATGAGCAGCTGATGTCATTTAGTTGTGAAACATATTGCTTCACGTGTAAATGTGTTGCGTCTTTCCACTCACTTCACTTGATTATAACTGATTTATTTTTTTATAACATTTTATAAAAAAAAACAAAAAACGAGAAGCACATTAATTCATAAATGTGATCTAACAAAGGTAAAGGGAAAAAATTAACCATATTTGCTGTTCATATGGCTTGTAATTGGGATGAAGTAAACATCTGTTGAGTAATTTAACATAAAATTGTTTGATAGAGTTAATTTGGAAAGCCAAAACTCTAGCGGGTCCATCAGACCCATGAACACTGGCTGAGTAACAAAAATATGAACACCACACAGGGTTAAAGTCGAACTTTGTGCTTTCTCCATCTTGAAAGTGATTACATCCTTGCATTACATACTTTAGGTTCATTTTCTGCAGGCAGGTTTCTGAAAGACAACAGGCAGATTTGGAATATAACATGCAGCGTTCTATAGATGGATAAATAAAAAAAATGAAAAATTACATGTATGTGCTAACTTTCTAAACACTTTGTTACATTTATGATAAATGGATTAAAAAGTAGATAAAACACATTTATGTCGGCCTTGGCTCATTAAAGTCCTTGTCTTTAAATTAACTTTGTTTGTTTCAGGTACTGGACTCTCAAAGACTGAATGAACCAGCATTGCAGCCATGGGTCATTGTGAGCATCACAGGGAAGGTTGAAGCTGCCCACTGCACCTATATGGCTGGAGTCATGGAGACCTGCACCCATGTCGCTGCTCTTCTGTTTAAGTGACAAATATGGACACGTAATATAGGATATAGGAGATTCTGCAGGTCATTAATCAATGTATAAAACTAAAATAAAATGTATTTTTAGTGACATAGGACACAAATGTGGAAGCAAGATATATAGTTAGGATTATTTATAATAAATATGAATAAATAATTGCAATTTCTTTAACCATTGAGAATAACTAAATCCTTTAGGACAATGTCACATCAGTGCACTGAACTCACTATGGCTACGTTCACACTGCATGTCTTAATGCTCAATTCTGATTTTTGATCAAATCCAATTTTTTTGTCTGCTTGTTCACACTACAAATAAAATGTGACAGAAAACGCGCTCCTGTGTGAACCCTCAAAGCGGCCTGCATGCGCACAAGCAGACGTCACACACAACACGCTCTGTTCAGACCCAGACCAAACAGTATTGTTTGACTGATGGACCTTAATATAAAGACTTGCTTTGGACTTTACGTCCCCCAGTTTTGCTTTAAGTTATTTTGTTATTTACATATTGCCTAATAATTAACCTTATTGCCCTGTTAGAGAGTCGAGCGGGGGTTCAAAGGATAGTTGCAGATTTCTGTCAGAATCTGCAGATTATACAGTATAAATAAAATGTTCACGTTGCCTTCCCAACAATTTCACTAACATCTACATCTACTTCTCCGGTGCTGATAATTGGCGTCTGTTTTGTGTCAGTGACGTAAAAGACGGATTTAATGCGACATGACCATTCAAACAGCAGTCGCTTTCTAAAACATCAGATATGTATCGGATTCAGTACCACATACGAAAGTGACCCAGATCGGATTTGTGCTGTCAGGAGAAAATTGTATATAGTGTGATCAGCTTCATGAAATGTGTTCTTTTATTGATCATTAAGCAAATGTCTACGTGACTTTTGACATGAACTCTTGTGTGATAAACAACTAACAGCTTCCTCTTTCTGTAAGAACATGCAGACTTAGAAAAGGGGAGCTTCAGCTCTGAGTTCTTAGAATAACTCTGTTATCTTTGTGCACACAGACACAAGCTTGTATAAATAAAGAACGCAGACGGTGATACAGCGCGAGTCCGTGAGTGCCTCCTGCAAGGAAGAGTGCTCTGTGACCGTCCTCGCGAGTAAAAGACAACTGAAGTGTTTGTGTTTTCTAACTCAGGTGTCTCAGCTGAAGAACTGCGGGGTGATTTCTAGAAATCCCCTGTCATGTGCTTTTCACACTGTCATACCATGATCGGATATGGGTCACATAGGGTCAAAAAAGTCGGATTTGATGCGCTTTCGTGTGCAGTGTGAACGTAGCAGAGCCTCCACATGTTCTCACTGTAATTTGTCCCTCATGAATGAATTTATGCCTGCACCAATTTGAATGTTCGGGGGAAAAACGTATTTTACTCGCGGTACTCGAGCTGACTTACCTTTGTTTGAATGACGACGTACTCACAAATCTTCTACCCAATCTTTGGTGAATTGGATGTGTCCCTCCAGAGATTTATAATTGCAAAACTGGTTCACCTTTTACGCGCTGACTCCACAGACAAGGTACGAAAATATATCAGGCTACATCAATAGTGGAAGGTCTTCAGGGTTTCTATTCCACTGCTTTATTTCATGTGGATCCACATTTCCAATGCACGCTATTTTCTGCAAGTACCATCTCTTTGCATCCAGACGCAATCCGTCTCTGTACCGTCCTTTTTCTTTTAAACTGCTTTTAAGCATGTTTCTCGCAACCGTCCTTCCAACACAGTGTGTTTGTTTTGATTCGTGGCCCCTATATATGGCGCCGTGCTCCCACAATACATTACGTCAACTCCAAAGCCCTATCGTTGAGTCACTTCCGGTATTTCAGACAATCCCTTTCCGTCAAGAGCCACTTGTTAATTTGTTGCGGACTTGTTAATTTGTTGTGGACTTGTTAAAGTGTTTTCTGAAATGTTACTTTTTTGTCAATTTTTTTATTTGTTTTTTTTTTTAATGTAAAAGTGTTTTCGGAAATGTTATTTTGTTGTCAATTTTTTTATTTGTTTTTTTTTTTTATGTAAAAGTGTTTTCGGAAATGTTATTTTGTTGTTGATGTTGTAAATGTCATTTGCACCTCCCAGCCACCGTAGAAATTTAACCAGAGTGAGAAAACACATATACATAGCCACAATTTGATTCCAGCCAGTTGATATTTCACATTTGCACTGCAAATCTTGACCTAAATTACAAGTCAGTTTTTCTGACAGTTACTTTAACTTTAAATAAGAAAACACCCGATGCCACTACAGACACAAGTCGTAACTATGGCTAAATGCAAAGGTTTTGACCCAGCATATATAACTTGCTGAAGCTGACTAGGTGGTAATATGAGCTTTTTATATTAAGTGCTGCTAGTTTTGTCCAAGCATACACCTGACTGTAGCCAAAGTAAGATATTTAAGATATTTTTCATACTTTCCTTAGCCTTTCTGACTTGCAGTCATGCACTTTTTGTACATATACTCTGCTCAGAACAAGTACAGGAATAATTAGAAAACATTTCAGATCTCAATGAGAAAACAATCATGCTGAATATCCTAGCTGTCTATTTTCGTTTCAAATTATGAAAATGATTCATTAAACGTTTGTCGTTGTTACAGTAAAATATATAAGTTTTTTCTACTTTGGATTTTTAAGCAAGCACTTGATGACAATGGGAAGGAAAAACTCCCTTTTAACAGAAAGGAGCAAGTCTCTGGTAAGGGCAGGCATTTGACTCAACCAGCTGGGGGTAACGAAGAGTGATAGAATAAAAGAATAAGCACCACAGTCATATTAACTGTCAGAATTCTTGGACGAGGATGAGGAGTAGTGATAATCTTGTACTCGAAATTAATAATCAACCATAGAACCAGACAGAGTTTTAGCTCATTTCAAAGCCTGACTCTTAGCCTTGTCCACCTTAATTGGAAAACTAAAAAAAACAATTTTATTTGTCATTATTGTCTCACAATCTTTGATAGGAATATTGTTTTGGTTTTGTTAGCTTTTATTTTAAAGTCCACTAACCAGTCTCGCTTTTGAGCTCAACTTCCTGAAGGCCAGATTCATGGAGTGTTTGCATGTCCATAGGCTAATTATGTTCATCTGAAGGGAATTCCCTAATTGTCCACCTTCAATGGGGTAAACCATTGAGGGTTTGAGAGCTGAGGGTGGGAGAGGACTGAATGTTTACTTTGATTTTATTTAGTTTGTTTGTATATTATTTAATTGCCATTAGTTTTGTAGTCAGATTTATGTGTAGTGTATTAAAATGACAGCAGTATTTCACTGTATATGCTTATTTGTAGGTGGAGTGTTGAGGCGGATCTCTTAATTTTGTTGGTGGCATGGTCTGTGTCTATTTAAGGAAGATTTAAGTTTGATAAGGGGATTTGACAAGGTTGACATAAGCTGTGGCTAACGTTAAGATGTACCACTGGTGAGATTGTTGAACCTTTTTCTACTTAAAAGAATTATATTCAGAGCCCTGAAAAACTGCTGAAGTCTGTTGATGCCTTTTTTCCATCATCTGTTCCCTTTCATGACCACCAGTATTCCATCCTGTCTGAGGGTTTATTAACAACGGACCTCTACAACATCTAACAATTCATCATTGATTGAAGAAAATAAGAAAAACGCTTGGTTTATTTACAGCACTGTAGCCAAGCTGTCAAAGAGTCAGAGCCTGGTTAGCCAAGCATTCTTTTAAACTTTTCTAGTAATGACTTCATGATTTTTTTTTAATGAAATTTTAACCAGAGGAAAAGAGAAGAAAATTATTCATAACTAACAAAAGTTGATTCTGTTCATCTGGACGTAGCGTTCTCAGTGGGAGAAACATTTTGTCACTCATCCAAGTCACTTCTTCAGTCTCAGCTGACTGCAGGTTTCCCCAGTCTTACAAACAGTACATTTGCATAATGACTGAAACCAGCCCACTGAAGGAACAATGGGCTGGGAGGTCACCTTCATCAAAATTATGCAAATTCTCATGACCATTGATCAACAACCACTGATCAAGGCCCACTGATCAATGGCTATGAGTACCACTCACAGAGAGTTGGGGAATGGTTGCAATCACAGCATTGCAAAATGGGGAAGGATTTACCCTTAGTCCTCCTCGATTCAGAGATGGTCGTTCCCTTTTCATGTAAATGGCCTCCTTGACTCCGCGTTCAAACCAGCGTTCCTCCCTGTCCAGGATGTGTATGTCCTCATCAGAGTGTCCACTGGCCTGTATATGTAAATTCACTATCTTGGCCCATGTCCTCATTTTAGGTTTGACAGCGTTTTAGTAGGTAAAGGAGAATGCTTGGAAATGAATTGAGCTTCGATAGGGGGAAGGCCTCGAAGGGGACTGGCAACAGCTACCGGGCCTTGCAGATCCCCATGTAATAAATAGGAGTGAAGAACTTAAAGAATTGAGAACAAGGAGGGAAGGAGGGTGGGGCACATAAACAAGAATGAGCAGCTTGCAGAACTGGGGGAACCTATATAGATAACAACAGGAAGGAGCGTGTTTGGAGGCGTAGTCCCGCTCCTGAAATTCCGATATGTAATCTCCAATTCACTAGCTGGGCCCACGTCCTCATTTTAGGTTTGACAGCGTTTTAGTAGGTAAAGGTGAATGCCTGGACATGAATTGAGCTGCGGTTTGGGGAAGGCCTCGAAGGGGACTGGCGACGGTTCCCGGGCATGGCAGATCCCCTAAGAAGGCATCCCCTAAAAGCAGTGATAACAGTGCAATACGAAGATCGAAGACGTCAGCGGAATAATTTGATTTTTGATTCGACATATTTATACAGCACCAAGCCACAGTGACAGACGCTTCGAGACCCTACAATGATGTCTTGAGGAAACAATCATATGACCCCCTATGAGTAAGCACTTTGGAGACAGTGGGAAGGAAAACCTCCCTTTTAACAGGAAGAAGCCTACAGCAGAACCAGGCTCAGGGAGGGGCAGCCATCTGCCACGACCAGCTGGGGAGAGAGAAGGAGAACGGCACAAAGACAAGCATAGGGAGAGCGAACTTAGCTCTGTGGTGTGGCATGGATGAACTCAGACAATTAGGAAGGAATGGCAGGAGAAGGAAATTGCGAACAACGGAAGTCTTAATAGAGGGGAACCCTCAATTGGGTAGCAACATGGCTCGACTTTGAGCTGAAGCTCTGACAGAGAAGAATGCTGGATTTGAGATTTGAGGTAGGTCTTGGCAGCTCGAAAAGCTTGTGTGAGCTTTTTTTTGAGTAGAAGATGAAGAGGGCTGCTTAGCTGGTTAATGACTTCAGACAAGGTAGCGATAACGACTGAGCGGATTTCTGAATGAACAGAAGTGACAGCAGCAGCTTGGGAAGAGTTGATGAATTGAAAGACTGATTAGAGGAAAATAATCTCTATAATAATAACCCCCAAAAATTGTCCAAGAGCATAGTGTGAGCCCACTGGACTTTGTGGGAGATGATAAGCCGTTTAGACGCGTTTCGACTTAGAGAGCCGTCTTGAATGATTGTGTCGAGGGTGGATGCCTGATGATGCTAGTGAAAGCACATGAGAAGTGAAGGGACGCAATGAAGAATTATGCACATGGCGAAGTTTGGATGCCTTAAAAGGAGCGATAGAGGACAGAACCTGGCATCCCAGTGCCACGAAGGTTCGCCAGTGCTTTGCGAAGTCAGGCAAGATGGCAGCGAAACTGGCATCTCGGTGCTGGAGCAGTTTGCTGCTACATCTTGTGGAAGACTGGACGAAACAGAAATTGGCATTCTGGAGAGAGGATTTTTTTTTTTGCTCAAGTGATTGATGGCAGAAGCTGCCAATCCAGTACCAGAAGGGTAAGCTGCTTAGGGAATGGAACCTGGCATCTCGGGGCAAAGAGCTTTTTCTGCATTGCAAATGGGGAATAGAGACGTGGAACCTGCCATTTTGGGGCCGAAAGGAACGTCTGCTGCTTAGCATGTGAGGGGTAGATGCAGAGAAGCTGGCATCCCAGCGGTAGAAGGATTCACTGCTGCGTTGCTGTGATAAATGCAGAGAAACTGGCAACTCTATATTAGAAAGTGTGCTGCTGTATTTGCGAATGAGGGATAAAGAAGAACCAGGCATCTCGGTGCCAAGCTTGATGTTGCATTCGTAAAGGAGGGACAGAGGAAGAGAAGCTGGCATCCCGGTGCCAGTGGGGTTTACTACTGCTTTGCAATAATGGATGCAGAGAAACTGGCAACGTGGTGGAAGAAGTTTGCTGCTGCGATTAAGAATGATGGATATAGAAAGAGCCAGGTAGAAGGATTCTCTGCTGCTTTAGCCATGATGAATGGACAGGAACTGGCAACTCAGGGGTAAGAAGCTTGTCGCTATGATTTGCACATGGCAGATATGGCAAGAACCTGACACCATGGTGCTAGAAGGGTTTGTGGTGGAAGAAGTTTGCTGCTGCGATTAAGAATGATGGATATAGAAAGAACCAGGTAGAAGGATTCTCTGCTGCTTTAGCCATGATGAATGGACAGGAACTGGCAACTCAGGGGTAAGAAGCTTGTCGCTATGATTTGCACATGGCAGATATGGCAAGAACCTGACACCATGGTGCTAGAAGGGTTTGTGGTGGAAGAAGTTTGCTGCTGCGATTAAGAATGATGGATATAGAAAGAACCAGGTAGAAGGATTCTCTGCTGCTTTAGCCATGATGAATGGACAGGAACTGGCAACTCAGGGGTAAGAAGCTTGTCGCTATGATTTGCACATGGCAGATATGGCAAGAACCTGACACCATGGTGCTAGAAGGGTTTGCTGCTGCTTGCAATTATAGATGCAGAGAAACTGGCAGTTCAGTAGTAGGGAAGCTAGATGCTGCATGCAAATGAGGGATGAAGGAAAACCTGGCAACCTGGTGCTTTTTTGTTTATTTATTTATTTTGTCTATGCAGAGAACTGCCAACCTGATGGTAGAAAAGCTGCTGCTGCTTTTGCGAATGAGGGATAAAGGAACCCGGCAACTCAGGTTTGCTGCAGAGTTTAGCCGAGGAGGCGTGAGAGGCTGGAAACCTGGCAACTCGGTGCCAAGGTTTTCGGCAGAATTTTGTGAAGGAGGGATAGGTGGCTGAGAACCTGGCGACCTGGTGCCAACGTTTGCTGTGGAGTTTAGCAGAGGAGGGATGAGTAGCCGAGAACCTGGCAACTCGGTGCCGATGTTTGCTGCGGCGCTTAGTAGATGAGAGATTTGCAATCTAGCAACTCTGTGCCCCCTTTTCCCCCCTTACTGGAAGTCCCAGGCTTCTACCTTTCTACCTTTAAAACCCGCCACCAGCCAAATGGCTGGTAGGCGTTTAGCTAGGCTTTAGCTTCAGCCAAGTGGAAGCTAAATTGGCTAGTCATTCATATGTAAATTAGGTTGTTACCTGAGAATTCTGGAGGGGAGTGGGGGTGTGTGAAGGATTGCTAATTTCTAACTGCCAACTGCCTCTTTGTTTGCCTGGGGGGGGGGGGGGGAGCTGCTAAAAGCGGTGAACTTCCTTTTGTGTTCGTCTTGATGCATTCTCAATCATCCAGGAAAATAAATCTCCAAAAGTCACCAACTTGGAGTGGTTAGTTATCTGAGCCACAAGGCTACAGTCAGTTTGCCATCTTAGGGAGAAATCAACAGACATGGGTGTATTTCCTTTGTTGCTGAGATTTATTGATAAAAACAGTACAAAAAAACCCCAACCATTTGTACACATATTTACGAATAATAATAAAAAGTGAGTGAGTACATTTCAACATTTTCAGCAATCACTCACAATCCTGGCACTGCCATGGTATCTGTAGTCTGCATTTACCACATGTGTATCTGTAGCAGTGAATACATCGCACAGTGGCATGATTGTTCTTGCATTTGTGTTTGACCTGACACATGGCTCTTTTTCCAGGGCTAGGTGTGGAGGGTTGTGTCCGAAGCAACTGTTCTTTTCTTGCCTTCTTCCCAGCAATGATGAAGTCCACCCGTCTTTCCTTTGTCCCAGTGCATGCTTGATACAGCACATGTGCATTCAGTGCTGCCATGTCAATCATAATTATCAAAGACCAGTGGTCTGATTGATACCACAATGGACCACTGATCAATGGTCCACTGGACCACAATGGACCACTGATCAATTATGATCAAGGATATATATATGATACAATCTCACTGCACTTAGCCTAATCCTTCATTGCCCTGAAGAATTCTGTGGTGTACGAACCTCCTCTCCAAGGAAGCAGGACGGATTGTAGGGTAGCAAACATAGTCGGGAATCAAAGCACCACCCAAGATTTCTTACTTTTTTTGACAATATTTGCTGTTTGTGGGACACACTACTAAAAATATAAAAAGCATACAGTACTTAATTGAGATGGAACATTTTAACAACAAAAGTATAGATAACCCCTACCCCCCTCCCAAAATGGTTTGTTCTCCCCTGCTCTGGCTCTAGCGCCGTTGCTGCCAGAGCGATAGTGGCTGAGACGCAGCAGAGTGGAGGTGTGGGTGCCTGGCTTAAAACATTCCAGAAGGTAATGATTGTCCAGCCACTGGTAGGATTTCTGGATATCAGCCACCTCCTCTATCTGCCGGTGGTACATACCATGCAGGGGCCTGTCCTTCCATGATTGTTCCTCGTCTCCCTCCTCTTTCTTGGGTTTCTGCTGCCTGAGGTATTCACTGAGCACAGTTGGGGCCATCTTCCCAATGTATTCTTGGATGTTTGTTGTCTCATCCTGGACTGTGGTGCTGACACTCACCAGTCCCCGGCCCCCCTTCCTTCCGCTTAGCGTACAGCCTCAGGGTGCTGGACTTGTGGTGAAACCCTCCATGCATGGTAAGGAGCTTTCTTGCCTTTATGTCAGTGGCTTCTATCTCCTCCTTTGGCCAGCCTATTACCCCAGCAGGGTACCTGATCACGGGCAGGGCGTAGGTGTTGATGGCCCGGATCTTGTTCTTACCATTCAGCTGACTCCTCAGGACTTGCCTGACCCTCTGCAGGTACTTGGTGGTTGCAGCCTTTCTAGCGGCCTCTTCATGGTTCCCATTCGCCTGCGGGATCCCCAGGTACTTGTAACTGTCCTCTATGTCTCCAGTGTTACCTTCTGGTAGTTCAATCCCCTCAGTTCTGACTACCTTCCCTCTCTTTGTTACCATTCGACTACACTTCTCCAGTCCGAACGACATTCCAATGTCATTGCTGTATAGCCTGGTAGTGTGGATCAGTGAATCAATGTCTCGTTCACTCTTGGCATACAGCTTGATGTCATCCATGTACAGGAGGTGGCTGACAACTGCTCCATTCCGTAGTCGGTATCCGTAGCCAGTCTTGTTAATGATCTCACTGAGGGGGTTCAGGCCTATGCAGAACAGCAGTGGGGACAGAGCATCTCCTTGGTAGATCCCGCACTTGATGGTGACTTGTGCTATGGGCTTGGAGTTGGCCTCTGGTGTTGTACGCCACATCCCCATTGAGTTCCTGATGAAGGCTCTTAGAGTCCTGTTGATCTTGTACAATTCTAGGCATTCCAGTATCCAGCTGTGGGGCATTGAGTCATAGGCCTTTTTGTAATCAATCCAGGCAGTGCACAGGTTGGTCAGTCTGGTCTTGCAGTCTCGGCTGACTGTTCTGTCTACCAGTAGCTGGTGTTTTGCGGCTCTGGTATTCTTGCCAATCCCTTTCCGTGCCCCACTCATGTATTGACCCATGTGCCTGTTCATCTTAGCCGATATGATGCCTGACTGTCACGACGTACAAGGTGGACTCACGCGTAGGACTCCGGGGATGATGTACACAAGAGAATTTATTACAGAACAATGTCCAATGAGTGTATATACACAGATACGGGGCAGTGCTATTTACAAGGGTGCGGGGCAGTGCTATGTACAAAAGGTGAGGGGGGCAGGGGTCCGGGGAAAATCCAGGGGAACACGCTCGTTTCTCTCCACACAATCCAGACACGAATCCACTCGCACACCAGGAAAACAGTCCAGGGAATCTGTACACAAAGAGACGCTTGTTAAATGCTAAACACACACTGCATGGGAAAATACTTGCTGGGGCGCTCGACTTTCACTGACGCGATTCTCATAACGATCCAGCGAAGACCAGCCGTTGCTTCCCGTCTTAAATACCACACTGATGAGGCGCAGGTGTTTCTTCCTCCGAGGGCGTGGGCCAAGGGCGTGAACCCATAATGAGTTCAGCCCTGGCGAGAGGGAGGAGAAGAGAGAAAGAGGGGGAGACAGCTGATCAGCGACCAGCTGAACCCCCAGGCCGTGACAGTACCCCCCCCAACGGGAGCCTCCCGGCGACCCCCCGGCTTCCCAGGATGAGCGTCATGGAACACCCGCACCATGTCCCGGTCCAGGAGGGCCGCACGCGGGATCCAAGACCGCTCCTCAATGCCGTAGCCCTCCCAATCCACCAGGTACTGCAAACCACGCCCCCTGTGCCTGACATCCATGATGCGCGAGACGGTGAAGGCCGGAAGACCATCGATGACCCGGGCGGGTGGAGGGGGCCCGGAAGGAGGGCACAGAGGGCTGGAAAGACAGGGCTTCACCTGAGAGACGTGAAAGACATTGTGGATCCGCATGTTCCGGGGCAGCTTAAGGCGGACCGACACCGGGTTCACCAGAGTCAATCACAAAGGGACCAATAAAGTTAGGAGACAGTTTCTTAGACTCCGCCCTAAGCGGAATGAATCAACTCGACAGCAAAACCTTTTGTCCGGGCACATAAACAGGCGCCGGGGTCCTATGGCGATCCGCCAGGTGCTTGTTCCGCTCAGCCGTGCGGAGAAGGGCAGCCCGTGTGGCCCTCCAAGCGCGCCGACACCTCCGGACGTGCTGCTGGACAGAAGGTACGAAATGCTCACCCTCAACAGCCGGAAACAGAGGTGGTTGGAAACCCAAAGACGCCTCAAAAGGGGACAATCCGGTGGCCGAGGAGGTGAGGCTATTGTGGGCGTACTCAATCCAAGGGAGCTGCTCGCTCCAGGTGGTCTGATGGGTGGACGCCACGCATCGGAGGGCTGCCTCAAGCTCCTGATTGGCTCGCTCCGCTTGGCCGTTTGTTTGCGGGTGAAAGCCAGAAGACAGACTGACCTGAGCCCCCAGGGAGGAACAGAACTCCTTCCACACGCGAGACGTGAATTGCGGACCCCTGTCCGAGACTATGTCCGCCGGAATGCCATGGAGACGGAAGACGTGGTTCGTCAGGAGCTGGGCGGTTTCCAGGGCCGTGGGAAGCTTGGAAAGGGCGGCAAAATGAGCTGCTTTAGAAAAACGGTCAATGATAGTCAAAATGACAGAGTTACCTGACGAACGTGGCAAGCCCGTGACGAAATCGACAGCTATGTGGGACCAGGGGCGGCTAGGCTTAGGCAAGGGCTGAAGGAGACCAGAGGAGGGCTGATTGACACATTTGTTCTGAGCACAGACTGAACAGGCTGCTATGTACTCCCGGACATCCTTGATGAGGGAGGGCCACCAAGCGAAGCGCTGAAGGAGTGAAACGGTGCGGTGGATCCCCGGGTGGCAGGTGAATTTTGCTGTGTGTGCCTAATGTATCACCTGTGACCGGACAGAGGAGGGCACAAAGCGTAGTCCAGGGGGACCCGTTCCTGGGTCTGGTTCTGTTCGTTGGGCATTCCTAATGGCTGATTCAACCTCCCACGTCAGGGCCCCAATGACACACGAAGGGGGAATGATGGGTGAGTCTCGAGCAGTCTCCTTGGAGGCAGCGAACTGACGAGAGAGAGCGTCGGGTTTGGTGTTGCGGGAACCTGGCCTGTAGGTTATGGTAAACTGAAACCTTGTGAAAAACAGGGCCCACCTAGCCTGGCGGGCATTAAAACAGTAGCATCCCCAGGCTTCTACCTTTCTACCTTTAAATCCCGGAGAGCAGCCAAATGGCTGGTAGGCTTTTAGCTAAGCTTTAGCTTCAGCCAAGTGGAAGCTAAATTGGCCAGTCATTCATATGTATATTAGGTTGTTACCTGGGAATTCTGGAGGGAGGGGAGTGGGGGTTTGAGTGGATTGAGGAATTTCCCTGCGAATCTTGTTGACTGTGCCGAGGATGGTGGTTTTCCGTCTAAGAAGTTTTTGCGCAAGTGAAAGCGATGTGAAAAAATTGTCCGTGGTAACATTTCTGCCCTTGTCTAGGAATGGTTCCATCAGCCTCATTACTACATTTTCAGAAAGTCTCTCCCCAGTGGGACGATTGGGGTCCTTGCCAAGATATGGGAAGACATTGCAAATGTACTTGGATTTTAGGTCGCAAGCCACCCAAAACTTGATCCCAAACTTGTCAGGTTTACTTGCAATATACTGCAGGAAACAGCACCAAGTCTTTGATGGGAAAAGCTGTTCATCAACGGTGATATGTAGACCAGGGTTGTAGCACGTGATGCAGTTGGTGACAAATGATCCCCACACACTGGAAATTGCAGCGAACTTATCAGTCTTTGCTCGATCACTGCGGGTGGACTTGTCATCAAAGTGTAGGTGTTGCATGATGTCTTGGAAGCGGTTTCGTGCCATAGTTCCAATTATCTGTGGGTTTCCCAGGTTTGCTGACCAGCAGTCATTTAGAGATGGAACCCTGTTAACCCCCCGCAAGATGACAATTGCAATAAATGCCATTAGTTCAGGGAGGTCCATGAACCAATGAACATGCTCCATGCACCACTCAGCAGGCCATTTGTAAATATGTGTACAAATGGTTGGTTTTTTGTACTGTTTTTATCAATAAATCTCAGCAACAAAGGACATACACCCATGTGTGTTGATTTCTCCCTAAGATGGCAAACTGAAACACTCCAAGTTGGTGACTTCTGGAGATTTATTTCCCTGGATGATTGAGAATGCATCAAGATGAAACACAAAAGGAAGTTCACAGCTTTTAGCAGCTCCCCCACCCCCTCAATCACACACCCCCACTCCCCTCCCTCCAGAATTCCCAGGTAACAACCTAATATACATATGAATGACTAGCCAATTTAGCTTCCACTTGGCTGAAGCTAAAGCTTAGCTAAAAGCCTACCAGCCATTTGGCTGCTCTCCGGGTTTTAAAGGTAGAAAAGCCAAATGGCTGCTCTCCGGGAGTTTAAGTGATTTATTAAGCCGCTTTGCTGACCGGATATATTCCAAATTTTTATGGTCTGTCCAAACTACAAACGGCTGGGCAGCGCCCTCCAGCCAGTGACGCCATTCTTCTAGGGCGAGCTTAATAGCTAACAGTTCCCTGTCCCCAACGTCATAATTTTGTTCAGCAGACGAGAGACGACGAGAGTAGAAGGCACAGGGATGGAGCTTGCCCTTCTGTTCCTGGGATAGAATGGCCCCCACCCCCGTGTCCGAGGCATCCACCTCCACAACAAACTGCAGGCCGAGGTCAGGTTGAACCAGGATGGGTGCGGAGGTGAACCGATCCTTCAGGAGATTGAAAGCCTTTCGTGCTGACTCCTCCCAGCAGAAGGGAACCTTAGGAGATGTGAGACGAGTTAGTGGGAGAGCCAGCTTACTGTAGTCACGGATGAAGCGTCTGTAGAAATTAGCAAAGCCCAGGAAACTTTGGAGTTGCTTACGGTTTGTCGGGACGGGCCAATCAATGACCGCTTGGATCTTAGCCGGGTCGGGCCTGAGGTTCCCCCGTTCAATGATGTAGCCCAAAAAGGAAACAGTGGTCACATGAAATTCACACTTCTCACCCTTCACGAAGAGACGGTTCTCGAGAAGACGTTGCAAAACCAGCCGGACGTGGCGTTCATGTTCAGAGACGGAGCGTGAAAAGATGAGGATGTCGTCAAGGTAGACGAACACAAAGTGGTTAAGGAAGTCTTGAAGCACGTCGTTGACAAAGGCCTGGAACACGGCTGGGGCATTTGTTAGACCAAACGGCATGACGAGGTATTCAAAATGGCCCAAGTGTGTGTTAAACGCCGTCTTTCATTCGTCCCCCTCTCGTATCCTAACCAGATGGTACGCGTTACGTAGATCCAGCTTTGTAAAAACTGTGGCCCCTTGGAGCAGGTCATAGGCTGATGTTAGTAGTGGTAGTGGGTATTTGTTCTTGATGGTGATATTATTGAGACCTCGATAATCAATACACGGCCGTAGGCTCTTGTCCTTCTTAGCAACAAAAAAGAACCCCGCCGCAACAGGGGATGACGACGGGCGGATCAGACCTGCGGCGAGTGACTCGTTAATGTACTGCTGTCCCGTTCAGGCTGAGAGAGACTGTATAAGCGGCTGGTAGGAAGTGGGGCGCCTGGGAGGAGATCAATTCCGCAGTCGTATGGCCGGTGAGGGGGAAGAGAACGTGCTCTATCTGTACAAAAAACCTGCTTAAGATCGTGATAGACTGAGGGTACAGACGAGAGATCGGGCGGCTCAGATGGTGGGGGGTTACTCAGAGGGTTCGCGGGTGGAGTTGCGGCTTTTAGACAAGACATATGACATTCCTCTCCCCACCCCAGAATGCTTTCCTTCCTCCAATCCAGGACTGGGTTGTGTAGAAGTAACCAGGGGAACCCTAAGACCAGTGGTGTAAGAGGAGCCCTAAACACAAACAACTGCAACGTCTCGGAATGATTACCAGAGAGGGTTAATGATATTGGCTCCGTAATATGAGTGATATCCGGGAGACGCTGCCCACTGAGGGCGGTAACTTGGAGTGAGTGAGGCAGCGGTTCAGTGTTTAGTTTTAATTCGCGAGCAAGGGACTCGTCAATGAAATTCTGCTCTGCGCCTGAATCGATTAGTGCGTGGAGTGGATGAGAAACCGACCGAACCGTTAGCTTAGCCACAAGCATCAAGCGAGGGGGAGATTGTGAACAGGAAACCTCGCCCACCCGTACTCTCCCCTCTACTGGCGGGCGCGGTCTTTTGGCTGGTAAGGACAGGAAACGGCCATATGACCCTTATGGCCGCAGTAGAAGCACTCACCAGCTCTCCAACGCCGTTGTCGCTCTTCCGGCGTTAGTCTGGAGCGCCCTATCTGCATGGGTTGCTCACCCTCGTCTTCATAGTTCCTGTGCCATCCTCCCATTCCACTTGCCGTACTTCCGCCAGAGGCCATCTCCTCTCGTCCTAGAGGCTTCTGGGAGTTGTAGTCTCTAGTGCCGCGCCGCGCTCGCATGTTTTCATCCACCTTCACACACAGGGTCATAACATCAGAAAGAGTAACAGGTAATTCCCTCATAACTAGCTCCCTTTTTAGCTCGTCACACAGGTTATTCAACAGAGTACTTATTAGCGCTGACTGCCCCCACCCGGTCTCCTCCGCCAGAGTCCAAAACTCAATCGAGTAGTCGGCCATGCTCCGTCTTCCCTGCTTCAAATTAAGCAGTCGGTGAGCCGCCGCTTCGGCCCCGGTGCCTCTCTCAAAGACATTCTTAAACTTAGCGAGAAAATCAGCATAGGTTATTTCAGCATCCGTTCTTAATACAGCCTGCGCCCAATTTAATGCTTGACCACGTAGCAACTGAACGAAAAAAGCGATCTTAGCTGCATCGGTCTCATAAGTCCTCCGTAGCTGGTTGAACTGCAATGTCACTTGTGTTAAGAAACCCGCAGTCTTGCGGAACTCACCAGAGAACGGCTCCGGTACGGGCAGCGACCGCTCCGGAGGCTCCGCATGGACCGGCGGTGGAGGTGCGGAGGTCCCGGGCGCAGAGGGCTCATGAGCCGGTAACTGTGGAACAACAGGTGGAGATGTAGTGGGCGGGTTTACCAGCGGTATCCGTTGAACGATGACTTGAGTTAGTGCTGTCAGCTGCTGATTAATGTGCAGTAACATTTGTTCGTGGCGGTCCAAGATAGCTTCCGTGGAGATGACCGGCTGCTGGGTGGGGGCTGAGTCCGCTGAGTCCATGGTGTGGCTGGATCGTTATTGTCACGACGTACTAGGTGGACTCACGCGCAGGACTCCGGGGATGATGTACACAAGAGAATTTATTACAGAACAATGTCCAATGAGTGTATATACACAGATACGGGGCAGTGCTATTTACAAGGGTGCGGGGCAGTGCTATGTACAAAAGGTGAGGGGGGCAGGGGTCCGGGGAAAATCCAGGGGAACACGCTCGTTTCTCTCCACACAATCCAGACACGAATCCACTCGCACACCAGGAAAACAGTCCAGGGAATCTGTACACAAAGAGACGCTTGTTAAATGCTAAACACACACTGCATGGGAAAATACTTGCTGGGGCGCTCGACTTTCACTGACGCGATTCTCACAACGATCCAGCGAAGACCAGCCGTTGCTTCCCGTCTTAAATACCACACTGATGAGGCGCAGGTGTTTCTTCCTTCAAGGGCGTGGGCCAAGGGCGTGAACCCATAATGAGTTCAGCCCTGGCAAGAGAGAGCAGAAGAGAGAAAGAGGGGGAGACAGCTGATCAGCGACCAGCTGAACCCCCAGGCCGTGACACTGACAGGAGCTTCCATGTAGTACTGAGGCAGGTTATTGGTCGGTAGTTGGATGGGACCGGTCCCTTCTTGGGGTCCTAGGGGATCAGGACCGTTCGACCTTCGGTTAGCCATTCCGGGTGTCTCTCGTTAACTAGCAGCTGGTTCATTTGTGCTGCCAGACGCTCGTGGAGTGCAGTCAGCTTCTTCAGCCAGTAGGCATGAACCATGTCGGGCCCTGGTGCTGTCCAACTCTTCATACTGGAGACCCTTTCTTGGATATCTGCCACTGTGATGGTTACTGGACCCTGTTCAGGGAGGTCGCTATGGTCTGCCCTCAGATCCACTAGCCGTCTATCACTAAGGCATCTATCCAAAAAGTCAGACGGCATGTTTTCAAATTGCGGTAGATATGTAGGGATATATTTTCATAATTGAAGATATCTAAAAAAAAATGGCTATGCGGTAATCCAAATCTATCTTTTAATTGTTGAAATGACATGAAGGTATCATTTGAGTATAAGTCTTTTAGTTTACAAATTCCCAATTCTTGCCACACGTTGAAAGCTCCGTCGGCACATGATGGAAGGAAAGAGGGGTTAACTGTAACAGGTGTACACATTGATAGTGTTTTCAATTAAAAGTGCTTAATTATTTGTCTCCAGATTTGCAAGGTGGTGTGAATCACTGGGTTGGAATTATAGTGTGCGTTTGTCAAGGGAGTAGGAGAGTACGGTGGCCCCTAGAGACAAAGCACGTACAAACTCCAAAACACTTGCAAACTCCAAAACACATGCAAACTCCAAAACACTTGCAAACTAAAAAACACGTACAAACTCCAAAACACGTACAAACTCCAAAACACGTACAAACTCCAAAACACTTGCAAAATCCAAAACACTTGCAAACTAAAAAACACATGCAAACTCCAAAACACGTACAAACTCCAAAACACTTGCAAACTAAAAAACACATGCAAACTCCAAAACACGTACAAACTCCAAAACACTTGCAAAATCCAAAACACTTGCAAAATCCAAAACACTTGCAAACTCCAAAACACATACAAACTCCAAAACACTTGCAAAACCCAAAACACTTGCAAACTAAAAAACACATGCAAACTCCAAAACACGTACAAACTCCAAAACACGTACAAACTCCCAAACACTTGCAAAATCCAAAACACTTGCAAACTCAAAAACACTTGCAAACTCCAAAACACATGCAAATTCCAAAACACAACGGAAGTGCTCCAGGACGCTAGGGGCAGTGTTGAGCTTTTGTTACCTAGTAACTACGCAAGCCAGGAAGTACCAATGACCGGATTTAGGGTTTGCAGCCTTAAAGGCCGCATTTTAAGGCCGATTACGTCACAGCGACAAGAGGCTGTCCCAATTCAAAGGCTGCTCTACATGCAGCCCTCAAATGCGTCCTTAATTTCCCTGAATTTTAAGGATGGGTCGGTGTAGCCTTCATGGCCCAACATATCCCAGACTTCATAGTGCGGTGGTGGTGTGGATAATTTTGCCGAAAAAAAACGGTGGAAGCGGAGCGGAGGAAGAGTAAACTTTCAGAAGTAAGTACTGAATATTAAGTCACTTATTTATGCGCAAATATTTTTTTAATGAAGAACATTATACCATTATTGTTGGCCACATGTCGGGAAAGTTATGTGACATTAGCGATGTCTGTACTTTCAGAATTAACTTGGTTTTAAAGCCTTTACTTTAAAATATATATATATAGTCGACCTTAATCTTACAGAGATTGTGATGATTTTGTGGATAATTAAAGTCAGTCATATATCCACAAACACAACAAGCTGAAAGTCAGTGATGTTGCTCGGTTTGCAGTCCTGAATATCACGGCACAAGCAGGATCCACTGCACTGTTAATGTGAGCTATGTTATATTGCTGCCTCTGTTCGGTGGTGTCGAGCCAAACGGACTTTAACGTGTGTTTGAACGAGCTGACGGTTCACTCGTTAAGCTGAAAGAAAGATGCTTTAATCGCAGGAGTCACACATGTGTCCACTGTACCATCTGGGAACTCTTCTTGTTTCGTAATAACACAAACACTAAATCCTCCTTCTTTTGTGCTGTTTTGTAGCAGTGTATACACCTGAGACTTTCACCTGTCTGTCTGTCCTGCACTCGCTCTCTGTTTCTTTCTCTCTGATTGTGTAATAAAAGTATGAACATGTGTTTATAAGTCACACTTGTGTTTGAATCCTGCAGCTTATCACACATTTGATTTCCATGTGTGACAACTGCAAGTGTCCAGAGTGAGGACAGACTGAGGGACCCACTGCTGCACATCACGTGTGAGGCTTTGCACCCCTGATGATCCACCAGGACAAACTCAACAGTGTGTGAGGAAGAGGAGGAGGAAGAGCCAGCAGCAGCTGACAGATGGAGAGAATAGACAGACTGTTCCCTGTTTGTGAAGGACTGCTAGAAAAGTTTAAAATAACTAATTGTCTGTCCTGAATCAGTCTTATTAGGTAATGTTCAAATCATTTTATCATTCCAGTGTCTTCAGTGTGGGAAAAAGTACTCAGGGCCTTCAAGTTACACACTATGAAAGGCAGCAACAAGTGTAATATTCAGAAACCTAAAGTATGTATCAGCAGCAGAATGGACCTAAAAATAAATGTTTGTTCCAGTTCTATGAAGCTTTGAGTATTTTGGATTAGTAGCACTGCTGTGTTTGTTGCATCATATTGCTGTAATTGTTTATATGCTTTATATCATAGGTGTCAAACTCTGGCCCGCGGGCCAAATTTGGCCCACAGCCTAATTACATTTGGCCCGTGAAGCCATACCAAATTACTATCAGAGCTGGCCTACTGGTATTATACAGCTAATATATATATTGTTTAGTATTAAGCTTTGCTTGTTCCATATTCAGTTTTTCAGCAAAACGTGTTTGAGTCCATAAGAAAAGATTCATTCTTATATCTGGAGGAATAAATATATTTCAATAAATATTAACGTTAGCCCGCGACTTTGTTCCAGTTTTGAATTTTGGCCCACTGCGTATTTGAGTTTGACACCCCTGCTTTATATATTCTGAGGTAAGTTGATCTATAGTGTTACATCATATTCTATAAGGATGTTATGTGTTTGTATACTTTCTGCCCAGTTTGACCCATTTAGCAGAAGCCAGCCTGTTTAAGGCTCTGATATCTATTCTGTATGACCTAGAGCAGTTATGACATGGTCTGATTTTCTCACCCAATAAAGGAATATTTCATATATCAGTCTACTCTTCATTTTATCAGAAACAGTTATCACAGCTTGTACATTTTCTTTTTATAAATATATGTAAGCAATGAGCCAAATTTAGTAATGCCAAAATACTGAAGGAACAACATTTGTCTCTTATATATGATACACCTATATATGCACTGTCAAAGATACTTGTCTTTGAGTGAAGATTTAAGGTGATAAGACATATAAATAACTGCAACTTGAATCTGTACTGAAGCTCAGTATTTGACACAGAGTTCATGTTCACTGCTGTAATAGCTAATAATGATTAATATAATAACTATAATATTGCCATATTATATTTACATTACCAAAGTGATATGACTTTAGTTCATGAACAACATCAGCTAATTCTTATTTACTAATTAATCTTGAAATAACTGTTCAGTACAGAAATGAAGCCCAAAAATCATGTTTTACTGTCCTGTGGTCTCAGCCTCAGATACTTATCAAATCACACAAAGCTCTTGTAGAAACAAACAAACAAATGAACAAAATATGTTCTCCCTCATTTCTGTCAAACCAAGTTGTATGACACGTTTCCAGCAGTTAGCATCATGGTTGCTAGGCAACCTGGGAAGCGCGACGGAGACTAGACCATCCCATACAGACAAACTTGCCGTTTATTTTGCAAATCGAGCTCAACACTGCCCCTAGCGTCCTGGAGCACTTCCGTTGTGTTTTGGAATTTGCATGTGTTTTTGAGTTTGCAAGTGTTTTTTAGTTTGCAAGTGTTTTGGAGTTTGTACGTGTTTTGGAGTTTGCATGTGCTTTTTAGTTTGCAAGTGTTTTGGGTTTTGCAAGTGTTTTGGAGTTTGCAAGTGTTTTGGAGTTTGTACGTGTTTTGGAGTTTGCAAGTGTTTTGGATTTTGCAAGTGTTTTGGATTTTGCAAGTGTTTTGGAGTTTGTACGTGTTTTGGAGTTTGCAAGTGTTTTTTAGTTTGCAAGTGTTTTGGATTTTGCAAGTGTTTTGGAGTTTGTACGTGTTTTGGAGTTTGCATGTGTTTTTTTAGTTTGCAAGTGTTTTGGAGTTTGCATGTGTTTTGGAGTTTGTACGTGTTTTGGAGTTTGTACGTGTTTTGGAGTTTGTACGTGTTTTGGAGTTTGCAAGTGTTTTGGAGTTTGCATGTGTTTTGGAATTTGCATGTGTTTTGGAGTTTGCAAGTGTTTTGGAGTTTGTACGTGCTTTGTCTCTAGGGGCCACCGTAGGAGAGAGTAATATTCCACCAACACAATAAGGAAGGCAATCCTCCCGCTCCATCTGCAGGCCATGGGGGAGTAGTGCTGTGTCATCCAATAAAAAGGAACTTATTCTTAAATTTGATGCCCAATAATAATGCATGAAATTAGGTAGTGCAAGTCCTCCAAGGGATTCGTGTTTACATAGGTGGTATTTTTTTATTCTATGTGTTTTGTAGTTCCATATAAACGGCATAATGATGGCGTCCAACTTTTTGGAAAAAAGTTTTGGGCAAGAAAATTGGAATATTTTGGACCAAATACAAATACTGCGGGAGAAATACCATTCTTATTGAGTTCACTCTCCCTATCAATGAGATAGGGAGTGTCCTCCAATACTGGATGTTGTTTTTAAGTTTCTCCAGTAGAGGGAGAAAATTTTCTTACATTAGGGAACTGTATCTTTTTGTTATTGTGATGCCCAAATATGTAATTTTTTCGTAAGTTATTTTAAATGGGAGGGATGTAAGCCATTCTTTGCTTTCTAATTTGATGGGCAATACTTCACTTTTTCCCCAGTTGATCTTGTACCTGGCGAAGGTACTAAATTTGTCAATAACAGAGAGGATTGCTGGGAGGGAAGTTAGGGGTTTTGTTATGTATAGTAAAATGTCGTCAGCATAAAGCGATATAGTATTAGAAGTGGTATACTGTGTCATAACCATGTATATCAGGGTGAGTTCGAATTGTCTGTGCCAGGGGTTCCAGAGCCAGAGCAAACAATAATGGACTAAGAACACATCCCTGTCTTGTCCCTCTGCTGAGCTTAAACTGAGTTGATAATGTTTGATTTGTAAGAATTCTGGCTGTGGGGTTCTTGTAGAGTAGTTTTATCCAAGAAATGAAATCTTGTCCCAGATGAAATTTCTCTAAAACAGCAAAGAGATAGGACCACTCCACACGATCAAATGCCTTTTCGGCATCTAAGCTAAGTACAAGTAGGTCCTGTTGCACCTTGGGGGAATAAATTATATTAAATAAACGTCTGAGATTATAAAAAGAACTCCTGTCTGGTATGAAGCCTGTTTGGTCTGGATGTACCAGTTTATCTATTACCCTATTAAGTCTACTCGCTAGTATTTTAGCCAGGATTTTTTGATCTGAGTTTAATAAAGAAATAGGTCGGTATGATCCCACTTCCTCCAAGACTTTACCTTTTTTTGGGAGTACTATAATAATTGCTTCATTCAAAGTTGGTGCTAGGGTGCCCTCTTTGTATGCATGGTTGTACAGTTTAGATAGATATGGAACAAGTTTAATCTTGAAGTGTTTGTAGAATTCATTCCCTAACCCATCTGGACCTGGACTCTTGTCATTTTTTAATAAACCAATAGATTTAGTGATTTCTTCAGTTCTAATCTTGGCATTCAAAATATTGCGATTCACCTGATCTAACACAGGAAGATCACACTTATCTAAAAAAATCCTGCATATCTTTAGGCCCTGCAGTGGGATGAGAGGTAAAAAGAGATTCATAAATCTGTCTAAAGTTATCATTAATATCTCTATGCGATGTGACCAGGTTTCCATTACGTGATCTAATTTTGTGAATCGTTCTGTCATTTTCTAACTTCTTTAGTTGTCTAGCTAACAACTTGTGTGGTTTATCCCCAAATTCAAAATACTTCTGTCTTACAAAAATGAACGCTCTATTAATATTGCTAGTTAATATCTGGTTTAGTTTATATTTTAATGCACAAATAGTGTTGTACTTATCTAAAGAGGGAGCCTTTGCATTGTTAGCGTCCAAATCATGGATTATTTTTTCTAATTTTAACTGTTCTAGTTTATTATTTTTATTCCGTGAAGCTTGATATGATATTATGGACCCTGTGGTAGGACTCGACTTAAGCGGTCAAAGAAGTGCAGGAGACTGATGCTGTCCAGTGTAGCAAGTGATTTATTCACCATTTTGTGGCCCAAACAATTTTTACAAAGAAACAAATAAGAAACTCAACTCTATAATTAACTCAATTCAAATAAACATAACTGAACTTACATCAACGGAAATTAAGGTCAAACTGCACACAGCTACATTGACCTGAACCTTTCTCTCAAAACACCCGAGTTCGTCTGCTTAAATAGTCCACTTAATCAAACAATTTCTCCTCTGGACTATTCCATTCAGTAGGTAGGTAAGATGAACATGATTATATTCAATCCTCTACTACTCCTCTTGACTGGCAACATAAACTCTGTGGTGTAATCAATACATATCACAACAGTAAATCTATTTCTTTATAAACCCTCTAAAATTAACTTTATTAAATTACAAGAATTCTTCCCCTTCTGCACTTGGTCTCTTCCTGTGACCTCAGATGAACCCAGAAGGTATAAAGCAGGAAGTAAAACTACATTTCCTCCTTTTGCTTCTGCAAGACAGGTAGGTAAGGTAAGTTCTAAACAATACAAATTAACAGTTGAAATAAATAACATGTTAACTTAACAAACTTGTATGAATTGATTTAAACCAAGATGTTATATTATATAATCTGTAAAAGTGCAGAACATAAACAAACCCTGGATAGTAGAGGTTTGCCTATTGCAGATTACATGTGAAATATGGTTAAATCAAAACAAGAATATAGAATATAGACAAATGGTCTTCTCACCCACTTTGTCACAGACCCCCTAATATAAGCTTTAGATGTTTCCCATAATATGCCTGGTGAGGTCTCGGCATTATCGTTTATATCAAAGAATAAAGAGGTCTGAGAACT